>NC_136731.1:9134320-9141820 GCF_936440315.1 Barbus barbus
TTTCACTTCTGCCCCCTTTGCTTATGTCATCCAGCCATTGCCCTGGGATTGCCTTTTTCACATCCTCATATTGTCTTCTTAAAACCGACACATTAAAATCCTCCTTCTCCTCTTCCATAGCATCTATAATGAACTGCAGTGGTAAAAATCCCTCTTTGTATTCACATAAAACATCTCTTATTTTTAGAATTCCCACCTGCATCCACTTTTTAAAATAAATGTCCCGCTCTCTTAGCTTTATTTTCTCATTCAGAAACAGAGGTTGATTTAAAACCGCTTCCCTGCCCTTCGGATTAAAATCGACCTCTGTTAAAAAAAGCCTCCAAGCACTTAAAACTTCCTGATAAAATCCTGGTATACCCTCTAGCATCCAATTTTTGAGTTTCATCCATAAAATATTATCTCCCAATTTAAAATTGCCACATTTATTTAGATAAAACCCCATTGATTTCTTCCATTCAGCTTTGTTTGTCCTATCCAGATATTTTTTCACAACTTTCACCCTCATACTTTTCATTTTTTGTTCCACATCCACTAAACCCATCCCTCCCTCATCCAGCTGCCCTATTAACGTAAAATAAGCAATCCTCGGAGGCTTTTTATCCCATAAAACTCTAAAACACATTTCTTTATCCTTTTTGAAACCCAGTTTGGTAATGGCATCACATGTAAAACATACCACATTTTAGACAACATTAACAAATTTACAATTAAAATTTTCCCCTTCAAACTTAAAAACCTACTCCTCCAAAAAATCAGCCTTCTCTCCATTCCCCCCACTATCCCTTCCCACATATTATCTACTGCCACTTTTTCATTCTTTGCTAAAACCGCCCCTAAAATCTTCATTTCCTGCACCTCCTTGAACTTAAAAACCCCTGCTAAATCCACCACCCTTCCAAATTTCATATACACTGTTTTTTCTTCATTAATTTTTGCACCCGACCCATCACAATAGAATTGAATTTTTTCCATAACTTTTTTAACGCTTTCTATATTTTCCACCACAATTGTCGTATCATCCGCGTACTGGAAGATTTTCTTAAATTCCCCTTCCTCTTCCATTTTTATTCCTCTTATTCCTTTCTCCTTATTTATTAAAAGTCCTAAAGGTTCCGGCACCAATGAATAAAGCTGCGCTGATAACGGACACCCCTGCCTTATGGACCTTAAAACTTTAAAAGGTTGACTTAAAAAACCATTACATTTTACTTTCGTTAAAATATCCTTGTATAAAATTGCAATCCATTTAATAAAGTTTTCCCCAAAACCGAAATTCTTTAAAACGGAAAATAAAAATCCATGCTCTACTCTATCAAATGCTTTCTCAAAATCCAGACTAAAAACATATGCATTCTTTTCCTTTTCTTTTATATAACCTATTATGTCTCTTATGCTACTTGTAATGTCTGCTATGTCCCTCCCCTTTACACCATACGCTTGATTAGTTTCAATTATACTTGGCATTACATTCTTTAATCTGTTGGCTAAAACTTTAGCTAAGATCTTAAAATCAGTGTTCAACATTGTTATGGGTCTAAAATTCTTCAAATTTGTTTTATCCCCTTTTTTCTTGTAAATTATTTTCATTAAACCTAACCCCATTCTTGGATTGAGTCCTTCTTTCCTAAAACCATCATCATAAATTCCCTTTAAAATCACACTGAGTTTTTCTTTAAAAACTTTGTAAAATTCACTTCCAATACCATCTATTCCTGGACTCTTTTTTACTCTTAGGAGGTTTATAGCTTGTATAATTTCTTCTGTTCCTATCTCCCTTTCACAGTCTCTTTTATCTTCTTCTCCAACTTTCCTAATTATCTGTTGCAACAAAACATTCCTTTTCTCCTCATCCACCCCTTCTGATTTAAAAAGTTTTTCATAAAAAGTCTCTATTTCTTTTAAGATCTCCCCTGCATTAAAAACTGACCGTCCATCTCTGTTCTTAAGTTCTTTGATCGTTTCAGCTTTTCCTCTGCTTTTTTCAAAATTAAAAAAGAATCTGTTACATTTTTCCCCTTCTACTGTGTATTTAGCTTTACTTCTCAACATCGCTCCCTTGCATTTCTCTTCCTCCATTTTTTTCAGCTTCTCCTCCATTTCAAACACTTTTTGCCCATTTACTTCTTTTTTGTTTAACTCTTCTTTTAACATTATTTTTATTTCTTTTTCCTTAGCCCTTTTAACCCTTTGCAGTATCTTACAGTAATTAATTGAATATTTCTTTATTTCAAATTTCACATTTTCCCACCATTGTCTTTTATCTTCTAAATACATTGCATCTTTTATTTCCTCATCTAATAAATTCTCAATCCCATTTTTAAAACTTTCCTGCTTTAAGATTTCTGTATTTAAAATCCATACCCCAGGCCCTTTCATTTCCCTTTTAAAATCCATCCTTATTAAAACCATTTTATGATCACTTAAAGTTGTTTCTTTATAAAGTATATCATCAATAAAACAATCCAAATTTCTTGTGCTTAAAAAATAATCTATCCTAGTTTGACACATAAAATTCCCTACTAATTGTTTTCTTGAATATTCTCTCTTCTTTCCATTTCTTTCCCTCCAAACATCAATCATATTTTTTTCCTCCATCAATGATTTAAGTTCCTTCCTTCCACCGTCCGTCCTAGAAACCATCCCATTAGCCATGTCTATTTTGTTAAAAACAGTATTAAAATCCCCTGCAACCACCACCCTTTTCCATTTCTCAATTATATCTCTTAAAACATTAAAATACATTTTCTTCTCCTTTTCCTCATTTGGTGCATGTACATTTACTACAATTAATTTTTCATCTTCAAATTCTATTTCTGCTGCAATACATTTCCCTTTTTTATCATCATACATTTGTTTTGTCATAATATCTTTCCCTTTTCTTATCAAAATAGCCACTCCTCCTCCTATACTTTTCTCCCCATTACTAAAAAATATTTCCCCTTCCCACCTTCTTTTAAAATCCTCCATTACATTCCCTTTCCAGTTAGTTTCTTGCAATAAAATCACGTCATCATTTTTACACAACTCTTTCAGCTTTTCAAATTTAAAACCATTCATTAAACCTCTTGCATTAAAGGTCACAATTCTCAAAACCATAAGATAAAATAAAACAAATAAAATCCCCATCTTATCAGTCCATATCCTTTCCCTCTTCTAAGATTCCACCACTGTCTTGTTTCTCTGTACCATCTTTTTTCAACACTTTTTTCCTTGCTTTTTCAATGTTTGGCATTACCTTTTTCACTCTTCTTCTTTTATTCGATGTCCCCGTGTTACCACCATCCGTGATGTTCTCATTCTCTTTGTCTACCACCCTTTCTTCGTTGACCCCTTCCTGCTCCTCTACTTTGTCCAGTATATTTTGTAAACTCGCAGTTATCTGCATTGATGTCCATGTCTCTTCCTCTTCCTGTGTTAATCCTATCGATTCATGTGCGTTGTCGATGTCTGTGCTTTCAGTGTCCTTTCCCTGTGATCCTTCTGCGTCCTCCTGTTGCTCTTCCTCATTATCACTCTCATGCATCCGCCTGCTCACCTGATCCTCCTCCTGCTGCTCATTCTCCATCCAGCATTCACATTTGTCCAAAACCATCCTGCAGTCTGGGCACCTTACCGCAATACAGTCTCTCGCAAAATGGCCCCTTTCCTCGCATTTGTAACACTTGAAGTCCGGACAGTCCTTCACTATGTGGTCAGGGCTCATACACAGTCTACAGGTTCTCACCTGCTGGCTGTGTATCACCCTAAAGTATTGAATGCCTTCCTCCGTCTCCATCCTTGTGCTGTAAGGCAAGGAAGCCACTTCCTTTGGAAAACGCACTCTTAGGAACCTTGTTCCATCTTCTATGCGGGTGCCCGAGTAGAATCTCCTTCTTATTTGAGAAATGGGGGTTACTCCCCATCCTTCTAGCTTATTTAAAAGCTCCTCGTCATCCAGGTATGCAGGCAAATGCATAAAAGAAACAACAAAGTCCCTGTTCCGCAACTTTTTGATTTCACAATTTTTTCCTTTAATGGTTAGTCCATCGGCCAATTTCTCAGTGTCCTCTTCATGCTCCAATGTAATCTCATATTCCCTCATCTGCTTAGGCCTCACCGCTAAAATACTCGTCACTTCAATCTTTTCTGTTAAGGCTTTGATAATGTCCTCCGCTCTCCCGTCTTTTACCTCTGACAAGTCCACCACCACCGTCGCTTCTTTTGTGTAAATCCTCTTGCCACGCCTTTCAGTATAATCCCTTTCTCTTTGTCTTTTTTCCGGTCCATTTTCTATTTGTTGCCGTGTTCCTCGTGTCAAATCCATATCAGTTACCAATAATCCGTCCATTTTACAAAACAACAACAAAAAAAATCAAAGGCCCCTCCCAAACAGCAAAACTGTTGGGAGGACACAAACTAACAAAAGTAAAAAAACAAAAAACAAAAGAACAACAAAAAAACAAACACTAAGGTTTAAAGTTTGGGTGAGCCTCCCTCACCCCACTGTGGCCTAAACACTTCCTGTTTGCTCACTAGCGCCTCTAGTGCACCCAGGGTGGTATGGCCGTAAGCAAAGACTGCTGCCAAGAGTGGGCTTTTTAAAGATCAGCCACCATAAAGTATTAGATCAGTAGTGAAGAAACCCCAAAAGCTTACAGCACCTGGTATTCCCAGGCGGTCTCCCATCCAAGTACTAACCAGGCCCGACCCTGCTTAGCTTCCGAGATCAGACGAGATCGGGCGCACCCAGGGTGGTATGGCCGTAAGCGAGGGTTGCTGCCAAGAGTGGGCTTTTTAAAGATCAGCCACCATCTCAGCCATCATAAAGGCCAGTGTATTAGATCAGAAGTGAAGAAAACCCAAAAGCTTACAGCACCTGGTAGTCCCAGGCGGTCTCCCATCCAAGTACTAACCAGGCCCGACCCTGCTTACCTTCCGAGATCAGACGAGATCGGGCTTACCCAGGGTGGTATGGCCGTAAGCGAGGGTTGCTGCCAAGAGTGGGATTTTTAAAGATCAGCCACCATAAAGTATTAGATCAGAAGTGAAGAAAACCCAAAAGCTTACAGCACCTGGTAGTCCCAGGCGGTCTCCCATCCAAGTACTAACCAGGCCCGACCCTGCTTAGCTTCCGAGATCAGACGAGATCGGGCGCACCCAGGGTTTTTTTTTTTTTTTTTTTTTTTTTTTCAATGGGAGAGATTTCTTCCACATCATTCCATTCTTGGAATTGCTATTTCAAACTCCTTAAAAACGGAGTAAACCTCCGATGTAAACACCTCATCAAATGTTTTTTTGTTTTTTTTTTCCTGTTTAAAATAACAATACAAACATTCTATATAGCTTTCACACCGTCTTTTAAACAAACACCACACATCCATTATGATTCCTTCTTGTTTTGCGATCCCTCTTCTTTCCCAGATGACCTTTTTCATTAACATTACAAACAGATTGATCACCTTTTTGTTGCTTTTCTTCTCATCGCACCCCAACATAATGATCTTATTCCATTCTGTATCCTCTCGATCTTGCTCCCCTCCCAGGTTTACAATAATAGTTTTAAATTTTTCATTAAAGTCCTTCAGTGCCTTACAGTATAAAAACACATGTAAAAAACCTTCATCTTCTTCATTGCATACTTTGCATATAGTACTTTGTTCCATCCCAATTTTTTTAAGTATAACATCAGTAAACAACACTCTTTGTCTGATAAAAAACTCAGAATTTTCCAATTTGATCTCAATTATCTCCCCTTTCATGTTTTTCCAAATATCTTCTTCTTTTAAACCTTCAAATGTCTTCTGCCAAAATTTGTTTGCAACAGGTTTCTTAAAAATCATGTCTCTAAAAAACCCATAAAACATTTTCACTGTACATTCTTTTAAGAGGCACAATTTCTCTCCCAGTATTACGTACACATCCTTTTCCTCTTTCCCTCCTTCCATAGTTTCAACCTTTTCTATCCATTCTTTAGGTATTGCATTTTTTATAATTTCATACTTATTTTTTAGTTCTTGTTTATTAAATTCTTCCTTTGCTTCCTCCATCACATCTACTATATACTGCATTGGTAAAAAGCCCTCTTTATATTCATATAAAACATCTCTTACTTTAACCTGTTAGCCTGCACCAGAGCGACCTCGCACTGAACGCTCTTTGTTTGCATGTGTCATTGTTTTCTAATAGAATAAATGAAACGGGACAAAGTTAATCTTGTCAAACTCTATATCATTCTGAGGGTCTAAGCCTCAAGCATCGACGACAGATCGCTGTTTTTCGATGGAAAGCTTATAAGGAATGAGTGGCACAAATTTGCTACATTTGTGTAAGCAGTACACATCCAAACACGCAGAGTAAAAAAGCCGTACGTACCTTTATCATTGTAATAACGAGCCACAAACGCGTCCACTGCTGAAATCCCAGTTTAGTTAGAGAGGTAAGGGTCCACAGAAAAACATCCCAGCGAGCACTTTTAGTCCAGCGAAACAATAACGTTGTAATAAGGATGAATATTCCTTTGTTTACGTTTCATTTCTTCAGAGAGTTATTGTTCGCGTCCGTTATGGAATAAATTACGCTCAAAAACAGCGTCTTGGTGGTAAAAAAACAAAACGATTTTGTAGAATACGGTCTTACAAACATAATGAGACCGTCTACGGAAAAAAAAGTCTCAGAAAAGCGGAATATAGATTATTTGAATTTGGCGCTCCCTCCTGCCGGCAGTGACGCTTCTGTGACGCACGCTGTCATCTGAGCGGGGCATAACTTAGCGATCTGCTTTATCCATAAAAAACTGTTTTTTTTTTCTTCTACATTTTTTATATGTGTGTGTGTGTATTGTGTGGGGAATGTGGCCGTGTCTGCATGATTATAATCTGTATGGACGCACATCAGCGTGTTTATTAGCGACTCTATGACGGCTATCATTGTGATTCATTGATCAGCTATTATTGATTATATGGCCCATCTGTTTGATTATAATCTGAATGGAAGCACATCAGCGTGTGTTTACTGACTCTATGACCATGTCTGGCAATATCACTTCACGTCTGGCAGTGATATTTATCATTGTAATAACGAATAACGAAGAATACTTCAGTATACATACTATATACAAAGCATTTTTTTCTATTTTTTTTCCTTTTTTATTACTCAAATAATTATTTTTGTATTTTTTAGTGCTCAAATAAATCTGTCTATTATTTTATAATTGAAAAACTATGCAGGAACATGTATAATGACTAAAATAGCTTGTATAATTCTGCAATCCATTTGGTGGTTATTTTTCCTCAAACAGGGGGGTGGGGGGACTATAAATAGTTTCAGAAAAAATATTGCAGGAATCTCATTTTTCATGGTATCTTCTTCAAATTTGAAATATGAACTGATGAGACACATGGCTTTCGATCCATTACTTTTCTGGATTGCTCCAGGACTTATTTCATGTATTTGTATATGAAATAAAAAAACATTCAGTGTGGAAAAATATTTTTCAAGGCACGTCAGTGTCTATAACTT
>NC_136731.1:9146820-9244320 GCF_936440315.1 Barbus barbus
ATAAAATCCTGGTATACCCTCTAGCATCCAATTTTTGAGTTTCATCCATAAAATATTATCTCCCAATTTAAAATTGCCACATTTATTTAGATAAAACCCCATTGATTTCTTCCATTCAGCTTTGTTTGTCCTATCCAGATATTTTTTCACAACTTTCACCCTCATACTTTTCATTTTTTGTTCCACATCCACTAAACCCATCCCTCCCTCATCCAGCTGCCCTATTAACGTAAAATAAGCAATCCTCGGAGGCTTTTTATCCCATAAAAACTCTAAAACACATTTCTTTATCCTTTTTGAAACCCAGTTTGGTAATGGCATCACATGTAAAACATACCACATTTTAGACAACATTAACAAATTTACAATTAAAATTTTCCCCTTCAAACTTAAAAACCTACTCCTCCAAAAAATCAGCCTTCTCTCCATTCCCCCCACTATCCCTTCCCACATATTATCTACTGCCACTTTTTCATTCTTTGCTAAAACCGCCCCTAAAATCTTCATTTCCTGCACCTCCTTGAACTTAAAAACCCCTGCTAAATCCACCACCCTTCCAAATTTCATATACACTGTTTTTTCTTCATTAATTTTTGCACCCGACCCATCACAATAGAATTGAATTTTTTCCATAACTTTTTTAACGCTTTCTATATTTTCCACCACAATTGTCGTATCATCCGCGTACTGGAAGATTTTCTTAAATTCCCCTTCCTCTTCCATTTTTATTCCTCTTATTCCTTTCTCCTTATTTATTAAAAGTCCTAAAGGTTCCGGCACCAATGAATAAAGCTGCGCTGATAACGGACACCCCTGCCTTATGGACCTTAAAACTTTAAAAGGTTGACTTAAAAAACCATTACATTTTACTTTCGTTAAAATATCCTTGTATAAAATTGCAATCCATTTAATAAAGTTTTCCCCAAAACCGAAATTCTTTAAAACGGAAAATAAAAATCCATGCTCTACTCTATCAAATGCTTTCTCAAAATCCAGACTAAAAACATATGCATTCTTTTCCTTTTCTTTTATATAACCTATTATGTCTCTTATGCTACTTGTAATGTCTGCTATGTCCCTCCCCTTTACACCATACGCTTGATTAGTTTCAATTATACTTGGCATTACATTCTTTAATCTGTTGGCTAAAACTTTAGCTAAGATCTTAAAATCAGTGTTCAACATTGTTATGGGTCTAAAATTCTTCAAATTTGTTTTATCCCCTTTTTTCTTGTAAATTATTTTCATTAAACCTAACCCCATTCTTGGATTGAGTCCTTCTTTCCTAAAACCATCATCATAAATTCCCTTTAAAATCACACTGAGTTTTTCTTTAAAAACTTTGTAAAATTCACTTCCAATACCATCTATTCCTGGACTCTTTTTTACTCTTAGGAGGTTTATAGCTTGTATAATTTCTTCTGTTCCTATCTCCCTTTCACAGTCTCTTTTATCTTCTTCTCCAACTTTCCTAATTATCTGTTGCAACAAAACATTCCTTTTCTCCTCATCCACCCCTTCTGATTTAAAAAGTTTTTCATAAAAAGTCTCTATTTCTTTTAAGATCTCCCCTGCATTAAAAACTGACCGTCCATCTCTGTTCTTAAGTTCTTTGATCGTTTCAGCTTTTCTTCTGCTTTTTTCAAAATTAAAAAAAAGAATCTGTTACATTTTTCCCCCTCTACTGTGTATTTAGCTTTACTTCTCAACATCGCTCCCTTGCATTTCTCTTCCTCCATTTTTTTCAGCTTCTCCTCCATTTCAAACACTTTTTGCCCATTTACTTCTTTTTTGTTTAACTCTTCTTTTAACATTATTTTTATTTCTTTTTCCTTAGCCCTTTTAACCCTTTGCAGTATCTTACAGTAATTAATTGAATATTTCTTTATTTCAAATTTCACATTTTCCCACCATTGTCTTTTATCTTCTAAATACATTGCATCTTTTATTTCCTCATCTAATAAATTCTCAATCCCATTTTTAAAACTTTCCTGCTTTAAGATTTCTGTATTTAAAATCCATACCCCAGGCCCTTTCATTTTCCTTTTAAAATCCATCCTTATTAAAACCATTTTATGATCACTTAAAGTTGTTTCTTTATAAAGTATATCATCAATAAAACAATCCAAATTTCTTGTTCTTAAAAAAATAATCTATCCTAGTTTGACACATAAAATTCCCCACTAATTGTTTTCTTGAATATTCTCTCTTCTTTTCATTTCTTTCCCTCCAAACATCAATCATATTTTTTTCCTCCATCAATGATTTAAGTTCCTTCCTTCCACCGTCCGTCCTAGAAACCATCCCATTAGCCATGTCTATTTTGTTAAAAACAGTATTAAAATCCCCTGCAAATACCACCCTTTTCCATTTCTCAATTATATCTCTTAAAACATTAAAATACATTTTCTTCTCCTTTTCCTCATTTGGTGCATGTGCATTTACTACAATTAATTTTTCATCTTCAAATTCTATTTCTGCTGCAATACATTTCCCTTTTTTATCATCATACATTTGTTTTGTCATAATATCTTTCCCTTTTCTTATCAAAATAGCCACTCCTCCTCCTATACTTTTCTCCCCATTACTAAAAAATATTTCCCCTTCCCACCTTCTTTTAAAATCCTCCATTACATTCCCTTTCCAGTTAGTTTCTTGCAATAAAATCACGTCATCATTTTTACACAACTCTTTCAGCTTTTCAAATTTAAAACCATTCATTAAACCTCTTGCATTAAAGGTCACAATTCTTAAAACCATAAGATAAAATAAAACAAATAAAATCCCCATCTTATCAGTCCATATCCTTTCCCTCTTCTAAGATTCCACCACTGTCTTGTTTCTCTGTACCATCTTTTTTCAACACTTTTTTCCTTGCTTTTTCAATGTTTGGCGTTACCTCTTTCACTCTTCTTCTTTTATTCGATGTCCCCGTGTTCCCACCATCCGTGATGTTCTCATTCTCTTTGTCTACCACCCTTTCTTCGTTGACCCGTTCCTGCTCCTCTACTTTGTCCAGTATATTTTGTAAACTCGCAGTTATCTGCATTGATGTCCATGTCTCTTCCTCTTCCTGTGTTAATCCTATCGATTCATGTGCGTTGTCGATGTCTGTGCTTTCAGTGTCCTTTCCCTGTGATCCTTCTGCGTCCTCCTGTTGCTCTACAAACAAACACAAGGCATTCGTAATCATTTTTGGTTGGAATCCAGCTTTATTGATTTGTATGGGCATGAACAAAAATTGACAGAATACAAGAAAAATATCTTTTTCAGAAAATTGATTAAGATTACAAATTTGGGAGAAAAATCAGCTGAATGGCCAGGGATACAGTGGGAAGATGTGGTAATGAAACATATAACGATTCGGCAATTGAAATACAATTTGTTTAGACTTTGGGATGCAGCTCTTCCTTGGATGGGAGCTGAGTTGAATGCAATTGACATTCCAGTTGAATCAGTTGTAGCACCGTATATTAAAAATAATTGGGCACCCTGGCCAGTGCTCGAAAAAGGAGCTACAATTCTCGATAACATCCATCTCAGAGTGGAAGCTGAGACAAGGGAGGTAATATGGACGTCCAGAGTACTGTTCGGATCACCAGAGATAGCAAGTGCGCAGCCGCTCTTTGTGACTGGCAGAACTCTGAGACGCCTACTAGTGACGATTGAACAGAGGTTGCAGCCTCAGTGCATACGTCACGTGTGGGTGGAGATTCACGGGGAGCAGGAGAAAGCGGAGTCATCTCAGTACGGATTGCTAAGAACAATACTCAATTAAGTTAGAGAAAAAGATAAGAAAAAAAGAAAGGATGGCAGAGGGGGAAATAAAGGGAAAAAAGAGAAGGGGAAAAAGGGGTAGAAAAATTTTAACAATACAGGAAGAAAGGTTATTGATTAATTATATGGAACCCATAAACCCAATGTGTTGTAAAAGAGACGAATTGTGTATCAGTATATGCAAGATAAAACAGTTTTGCATAGAATTAATGCCATCTCTTACGTATTCAATTTGGACAGGCGGACTGACAGCAACAGGTCACAAATTTCATGAGAGGAGACTGTGGAGTTTTGAAGCTTTCAGCTTGGGGGAACACATCATTTGGACAAAACCTAATCTTCAGATAAATGAGACAAAGGGCTTTGGGTTACCTTTTAAGTTACTAACCAGAAAACACATTGTGATTATTCTAAAATATTTGAGACACTCCAACCAGATTTCTTAAAAAGGTGATAAAAGTCCTCAGCCCAGTACAAGTCCAGGTGTAATCAGGGGTCGGATACTTTTAGTGGTCCTCGTCTGATGAACTTGGTGAAGATTAGCTATTAAGTTTTAAACCACTGGGATTATAGAGGTAAATCACCTAATAAAGAGAGAAATAATTAGATAAAAACAAGTTGATAAACAAATCAATAGGGAAAATTTCACAATGTCTACTCCAGTAAAGTTATTGGCCTCTGAAAATCCAGCATGCAAAGAAAAAATAGGGGAACTCTCAAAAAAATGGGCAAAGAGAACAAAGAAATTGGCCACCAAGTGGCCAGTGGAGGGAACATTTAATGTGGCTATGTGTAAAGAAATGGAAGTGCTGATTAAAAATCACAAGACCAATGACAAATCTAGAAAACAAAATGAAAAAAGGGAACAAGAATTAGGGGTGTTGAATTTATTCAAACAAAATGGAATTAAATTATGGAAATCGGAAAGGGGAAACAAAAAGAATGAATTAAAAGAAGAAAGACCACCTCCATATGCACCTTGCTGTGACCAGGTTAACCAGATGCCTCTATTACAGGGAAAAATAGATATAAAAGGGCCCATAGAATTTGAGGGGTATGTACATGAAACAAGCTCAGAAGAAGAGATAGAAGAGCAGAGCTGCCCAGAATCATTGTCATTAGAAAGTAGGGAGAAAGAATATGCTTGCAGGGTTGTGAAGGAGGGGCTGGAGCCACAGGAGGAGAGGCTGGAGCCACAGGAGGAGGGGCAGTGGACATTACACCAGCGCCACAGCCAAGACGAGAGAAAGAGAGAGCAACCTACAAAGAAAAGCCAAGAATTGAAGGAAGGGGGGCCAGAGACCACAAGGAGAAAAAGAAATCAGGTGAGCCTCTCACACACCGTGATCTTACAGCAATGTTAAAAGAAATGGAAGAGCGTTATAAGCACGAAACAGCAGCAGGTGGAGACAGCGAGAGAAGTGAGGAGAGTGAGTCTGAAAGATCATCTGAGGAAGGAGCGCCCTCTGCTGACTCCATACAGGAAGAACTGGCTGAGATGGAGGAAAGATGCAACAGGACAAGAGAGAAAATCAAGCAAGCTATCAGCATGACAAGAGAAGAATATGATCAAGTAGAGAGATCACTACAACAAGAAGCAGATGAATTACTGCATCTTCAGTCAAAGCAGCCTCATTCAAGTCTACGTTACCCTGTCCAGCGGAAACAGTACAAACAAATTGAAGGGATACTGACCTTACAGGACATAGAGCCACTGGAAGATCAGCATCAAGTGCAAAGGCAAAGGAATGAAGAAGTACACAGGTCAGCACGGACGATGAGATCTCCAACAAAAACAACAGAAGAAGCCAAGGATGGTGAATCAAGGCATCAGTGCCCTATTCTCATCAAGCAAGGGCATGCCCAGTATATACCTTGGGCAAGTCAAGACTTGGACTCTCTAGTATCCCGCCTCCCAGATATTCATGAAGGAGCTGGAAAATGGATCAAAACAGTGGAAGAAGAAACAACTGGAAAGCTTTTGGCACTAGGTGACATCAAAGCATTGCTTGTAAAGTGCCTAGGAGCCTCCAAGATGAATGACATCCTAAAACAGTCTAGCCTTCTGCATGCAGTGGACAGACCTGAAGCAGATGGAACCTCCTTTGACAAACATCGACGTGATATTTGGAGGGTGCTGAGAGCTGAGTACCCAATGCAAACTGACCCAAGCTGCCTGAAGGGGGAGCCAATGGGAGAAACAGAGAACCCCACCACTTACATTCAGAAACAACTGAGACGATGGAAAGAAGAACTGGAAAGAGATCCTGAACAAGACAGAGTACTGACAGCACTCTTCAGGACTGCAATTGTGGAAGCCATGCCTGCATCAGTAAAGCTGAAGCTGGAAGATGTGGTAGGTCTGAATTCAAAGTCACACAAAGAATTCAGAGACCATGTGGTTCATGCTGTGGAACAATACAGAAAGCAAGAACTGAAGATGAGAAACCAAGAAAAAGAACTACAGAGAAAGCTGACCCAAATGCAACTTGAAGAACTCCTGAACAAGAAGAAAAGGATCCAAGCAGTACAAAAGGAAGACTCCTCAGCTGTTATGGCACCTGTCAACACTTCAGTGCCAGTTAATCCACCAGCACCAATGAATGTGGCTGCACCAGCAAATCAGATTGTAACAGCACAGGCGCCATCTGCTGGACAAGGGAATGCACCACAAGGACAGCCACCAGTGGTCATATATCTCAAGCCAGAGCAAGCAAACAACAGGAATTGGAACAGACCGCAACAAGGAGGACGTGGTAGAGGCAGATTTAACAACAATCAACAGAGACCAGGAATATGCTGGGGATGCAATCAGCCTGGACATCTTAAAAGAGACTGTCCCTCCAATCCTTGGATGCAAGACCAACTGATGACATCAGGGGTTAATTATGAACAACAACCAGTACAGACCCGAGCTCAAGGACCTGTCAACCCGTGGCGTGGTCCTAATCAAGGTTACTAGGGCTGCCCAGAGAATCCTGAGGGGAGGAACCAACTTCCAATGATATCTTCGGATGCTGATCAAGAACCAATGTTGCGAGTTAATATCGAAGGAAAACCAATAACTCTTATGCTTGATACAGGGGCATCGTACTCATGCTTAAATCCAAGATATGCCTCGCACCTCCCCATGTCTGGAAAATATATAAAGACAGTAGGATTCTCGGGAGTGACTCAGCTACTTCCTATGACGGCCCCTGTAAGCATAAGCTTAGAAGACACAGAAATAAGATTACCAATTTTAGTTTCAGAACATACACCTGTCAACTTGTTAGGTAGGGATGCTATATGTAAATTAAAAATGCAAATATGGTGTACTCCAGATGGAATTTATATAAATGATAGGGCAGTGAGACAAATGAATCTGACAGATTTACAACAAACACAAGAGCCATGTGCTAACATATATTGGTTAGGAGATTTGAATGAAGACGTAGAAAAAACACTTAGCAAATGGGGAAGATACATAAGAGAACAACTTTGTGAACCAAGTCTACCAAAAACTGAATTTCATTGTACTGTGAAGTATGATGAAAGTAAAGACCCAGAATTTGAAAAAAGGTGGCTAAAAGACACAAAAGGACTAACCATCCCCATGATGTCACAATATATAGTGATAGGACCAAAAGGCGCAGCTCTGCAGATAGAAAGAGAAGAATTTATTGATGAGTGGTTTGATGTGCCTAATTCAGTTCCCCATGTTACTCTGTATGTAAATAAAGACTGTGTTTCCAAAGACTTAGGCCCCATGATGAAAGAAGCAGAAAAAAGTGAATGGGAAGCTACAGAAAATCCGCTAATATTTCAATCAACAGATAACCTGTATCTTAAGATTTTATGTGCAACTCCAATGATGGGAGGGCCTAGAATGATTGTAAATACAAAAAACAAACCAAAAGTTGAGGAACATCAAACAAAACAGACTGAATTAATAAGAGAAATGGAGAGGCAAGTGCCATCAGAACTATGGTCACAACATGATACTGATGTAGGGCTAGTAAAGTCAGCCAACCCAATTAGAATAATACTTAGGCCTGGAGCTACAGTACCTAGGAAAAAACAATACCCTTTGAAACCAGAAGCTGTAGAAGGAATAAAAAAGACAATTGAGGGGTTAATGACAGCAGGAGTACTAATTGAAATCAATAGCCCTAGCAACACTCCAATATTGCCAGTAGCTAAAGTAGATAAATCCAAGTGGCGTCTGGTGCATGACCTGAGAGCAGTAAATGAGATTGTGGAGGACTGGCCTGCGGAGGTTCCAAATCCGCATACGCTGCTAACCAATGTTCCATCTACTGCTAATTATTACACTGTGATTGATCTTTGTTCTGCCTTTTTCAGTGTTCCCCTGTCAGAGGAAAGCAGACCATTGTTTGCGTTCACCTATCAAGGTAAAAAATTAAGCTATACTCGAATGCCCCAGGGCTTCAAGCACTCGCCCCACATTTTTAATCAAGTATTAAAGACAGATTTAGAAGATCTTAGACTCGATAGTACCTTAATACAGTACGTAGATGATTTGCTTCTTGCTTCAGCAACTCTGGAACAGTGTCATCAGGACTCAATTAAAGTGCTCACTAAATTAGCGGAAGGAGGACATAAGGTTTCCAAAGACAAGCTCCAATATTGCCTGCCACAGGTTGAATACTTAGGACGCACAATATCACATGGGATGAAAGCGATATCACCTAGTCAATTAGAGGGTATTAGCAAAGTCCCCCAACCCCAAACAGTAGGGCAAATGATGACTTTTTTGGGAATGACAGGTTTTAGTTCAGATTGGATTGAAGACTATGCCATTAAGACAGCCCCGTTAAGAGCCATAATGAAACAAATGGGTCATCAAAATCTTAGGGCACCATTGACATGGACAACAGATGCATTAATAGCATTTGAATCATTGAAAAGAGAATTGCAGACTGCACCTGCATTAGCAACACCAGTATATGACCAAATATTTCATTTGTATGTTGCAAACAGAAAAAATGGCTATGCATCTGCAGTACTTATGCCAGAGACTTGTAGTGGAAGGAAAAAACAACCAATTGCCTACTACAGCACAAAATTAGACAGTGTGGCTGAAGGATACCCACCATGTTATCAGCAAGGATTAGCAGCAGTATACTTCGCATATGAAAAAGCCTCTACAATAACTATGGGTTATCCAGTCATAATACATACACATCATAAGATAGTGGAATTGTGGGAACAGGGTAAATTCGTTCTTACCCCTTCTAGGTGTCTGGCATATTCAACATTATTGACCTTTCCAGATATAACGATAAAGAGATGCACAACAGTCAATCCAGCCAATCACATGCCTTTGCAAGATGAGGGAATACCTCACGAATGTGTAGCTGACTCCTTAGCATTCACTAGATTAAGACCAGACTTGGAGTCAACACCCATCTCTGAGTCACATGTTGATTACTTTGTGGATGGATCATGTTTCAGAGACCATTTAGGTAATCATGCTGGATTTGCAATTGTTAGACGTGACAGCAATAACTTTATTCCAGTGGTGGTGCAGCATTGTGAACAACCATGCTCAGCACAACTGGCAGAGTTGAAAGCTCTTACTGAAGCCTGTAAACTGGCTAAAGGCATATCAGCAAATATTTACACCGATTCTGCATATGCTCATGGTGTATGCCACCTTTTTGGAGCAGTTTGGAAACAAAGGGGATTTAGGAAAAGTGACGGTACACCAATACAACATGGTGATCAGATAATTGATCTAATAACAGCTATGATGCATCCAAAGAGATTGGCCATCATTAAATGCCAGGCACACAAGAAGGGCAATGACTTTGTGATTAGGGGCAATAATGAAGCAGATAAATATGCTAGACAAGCTTCTGGCTGCACTACAGCAATAATGGCTCCTTCTGTTCTAATTCAACCTCAACCTCAATTAGCAGATGTAGCACGGATGCAACAACAAGCTACCCCATATGAACTCAGTGTATGGCAACAGAGAGGAGCGACAAGAGATGCAAATGGGCTTTGGCGGTCACATGAAGGACAGATGATAGCTCCTACACCTTTGCTTACAATCCTGATCTCTGACGCGCATGGGTTTGACCATTGCGCGAGGGGGGAAGTGATTAGAAAGGTAAAACGCCAAGGAT
Source organism: Barbus barbus (assembly GCF_936440315.1). Lineage (NCBI taxonomy): Eukaryota > Metazoa > Chordata > Actinopteri > Cypriniformes > Cyprinidae > Barbus > Barbus barbus. The sequence goes on from NC_136731.1 coordinate 9,156,732, forward strand.
TTTGGTCACCTTATTTACAAGCAATGGTGGACGAGTATCTGTCTGAGTGTGACGTCTGTGCCCAAAATAATGTAAGAAAGGGAACAACAGCACCAGTAGGTCACATTCCTGTCCCAGAAGGGCCCTTCAAACATCTGGTAATGGACTTCGCAGACATGATAAGAACTATCAGAGGTAAAAGATATTTACTGGTGATAATTGACAGATTTAGTAGATGGGTGGAAGCTGTTCCATCAGCAGACCAAGGGGCTCAAACAGTGATTAAATTTTTGACCAGAGAAGTAATTCCCAGATTTGGAATACCATCCCAAATTAGTTCAGACAATGGATCAGCATTCATTCAAAGAATAGTAAAGGCAGTAATACAACAGTTAAGGGTAAAGCAACGTCTAGGTTGCGTCTATAGACCTCAATCGCAAGGGATCGTGGAGAGGGTTAACGGGACTCTCAAGGCGAAATTGAACAAAATCTGCGCCGATACAAAATTTAATTGGGTAGATGCACTGCCTTTGGCGTTGATGAGTTACCGTATGCAAACAAATAGGATAACAAACTTAACCCCACATGAAATGTTGACAGGTAGACCAATGCCAGTCCCATATCTGAGAGGTACATATGAAGGACCTTGAACAGTTGCAAATGGAGTTAAAAGCATATATGAAACAGCTGACGAAAATTCATGAAGCCATCCATACACAAGAACAGAATAGAGGTCCAAGAGAGGAAGAGGAAACACCTAGTGCTATACAACCTGGAGATCAGGTATATTTGAGGGTCTTTAGACGAAAATGGAATGAGCCAAGAAGGGAAGGACCATACACTGTAGAAAGAGCAACCCCAACAGCAGTACAGGTGGAAGGTAGTATAACTTGGTACCATTTAAATCATTGTACTAGAGTACCCAGATTGAGACCCAGAAGACGAGAAGAACAGATAGTAGATGAGGAAGAAAATGGGCAAGTAGAACCCCCTCCAAGAGAGCAGACTCCTGAAAGTTATGGGGAGGGGGAAGAAAGTAATGCTGATGAACCTCATTTCAGGGAAACAGAGCGCGCAGAAGCCGCAGCACTGACTGAAGATGGGGTGCAGCCTCCAGAAGTGGAACGGGAAGGTCAGGGTGAAATTGATCGTGATCTTGGTGATGATATATCTGCTGCAGAAATTGCCCAAGACGCAGGGCAATCCACAAGACCATTCGAACCACAGCCATCAACTAGTGCCCAACCCAGATATCAACCTGATGAATTCCTCACGCTTGATCCAAACACCATTGCTGAACTATTCTCTTAGAGTGACTGATCAGAAATCAGGTATTTATGCAAACGAACATGTTAGAAAGAGGTCAGAAAGGAGGGCTCACGATAATGAAAATAATGCCAAAACATCAGATTTAAAGAAAGAAGGACTGCTAGGAGCAGCCCATGACAATGAGTGGTTCAAATGGGCAGAATTCACTGCAAAAGGAGCGGGAATGGATAGTTGTGTGTTTTGTTCTCCATCCCCTCTTGAAAAATTAACAGTAGTGCCAAGTCCCTATGATTTCATCCAATGTGGTAAACATTATTCTCAATATTGTAAAGACACTAAAGCTAAAGGGGTACGTTATCTAAATGCCACATATTGTCCAGCAGAATGTTTACTTATGTTAGGAAATAAGGGCTTCTATAGAGATTTTGGTAAAATAAGAGTAGGAAAAGAGTGTAATCAGATGAACATTAGAGTTGCTGGAAACAAAAGAGAGATCCCATCAGCTTATGATATTGATTATACATTAGATTTTGAATGCTTCAACAGAACCAACGGAAAACAAGATGTGGGTGAATTCAGGGGCAACTGTGCGGTAACTTGGCATATGGATGTATTTATGTTTCGAAATCCACATGTAGCCAAATAGTATAATGTATGCTACCGCAACTGTAAAAACAAATATGACAATTGTGAGATTAATAGACAATTGTGCAGCAGCTACAATTCATTTTCCTGTTATTTATTATCTAATGGATCAAACGGAAGCAGTGGCAGATTACTATTGGATGTGTGGAGGAAAAAGATTGCGAGCCACACTCCCAAAAGATTGGAAAGGTATCTGTACCAGAGTAAGATTGTTGCAAGGAATAACAATCATTGAAGGAGACATAGATAGTGTAAAGAACCCCAAACCACAAGGAAGCAGAGCAAAGAGAGCGTATGCTCCTGATCCAGAGGTGTATTTGGATGCAATTGGCCAACCTAGAGGAATACCAGAAAAATTTAAAGCGAGAAGTGAGGTAAAATCTGGCTTTGAGTCTATACTTATATGGATAGCCACCAACAAGAACACTGAATGGATTAATTACATTTACTATAATCAACAGAGGTTCATTAATTACACCAATGATGCCTTAAGTGCTCTTGGAGAGCAATTAGATGCAACAAGCAAAATGACATGGCAAAATAGACAAGCGTTGAATTGGCTATTGGCAGAGAAGGGGGGAGTTTGTGTGATGTTTGGTTCTGACTGTTGTACCTATATCCCAAATAATACAGCGCCAGATGGATCATTCACCCAAGCGATGGACAAACTGAAAAATCTGAGAGAAGAAGTGACCTTGAATGCTGGAGCAGATCTGCAGATTGGAGACTGGTTAAATTCAATTTTTGGGTCTTGGAAAGGGTGGTTGATTAAGGTGGGCATCGTAATAGCTATTGCTATTGTTGTGTTTTTTGTACTGTTTTCTTGTGTTATACCTTTCATCAGATCCATGCTAGCCAGTGCTGCAGCCAAACAGATGCTAAGCATATCAGTAAGACCAACCGGAGTTGACATTGGATATGCTCACGGATACACTGTGGGCCCTGGACTGGACGAACTAGACGACTTTGACCTAGAAGAGACTATTCTGTGAAACCTTTCCTGAAAAACAACGGAGTGGTAGGGAAGGGGTGCCTTTTAATTTTTATATACTTCTTTATTTTCACTTTTGTAGATATATTAGAGGTGTTGGATAGTGTAGGGAGAGAGATAGGGGTACTATGTATTTTCCTTTGGCATATGCCCCTTCCTGAAGTCATTTACTCCTTATATCATTTATATTGAAATTAATTTACTAATCTTGTATAATGTGATTAATGAAAGAAAAAGGGGACGATAAGGGTCTGAAGCAGGTCATTGTCCATGTTATGAGGCATTGCAACCAGAAAAAGGGAATGACAAAGAAGGATTAATTGATATCTGAAAGGTGATTGAGGGTCTGACCCAAGTCAGGAGTGCAATAACAGTGTTTATTCATTTAGCCCAGCCTTCAGAGATCAATATGTATATATACTTATTTTTATTATGCTATTACACTAACATTCCATTAGTTACTATAACAATGATTGCTGTATACACTGGAACATGTCGTCAGAAAGGAAGAAGGAAGGATCGACGAGCACCTCAGTGCTTAGCAACATGAGTAGATTCAACTGGGGGTTTAAAAACCCACCATCTACTCCAACACCAGATAGGGCTAGAGAAAGCTCCTCTGGCAACGAAGGATAACATCACCAGATAGCGCTCTAGGCTACCGGAAATGCCTAGAGTTCCTCTGGCTGCGTGGGACAAAACCAGTGTTTTAAATCGATTTTCTAGATGTGTTGATTAATCACTCATATATTCTACATGACCATGATAACCATGGGCAAGGCTTGAACATTTTGTGCACATGCATACACACACATTGATGATTGAATTGTTGATCCTCAAAAGTATGTTTAGATGGGAAGACAGATTCTTTTACTCTCCTCTAGTCAAAGGTGAGGAGAGATGTTTGGGTCTGCCTTCCTCTGGAGTGCGGTATCATGAAGAAACCATTTGATAAGAGGTAATGAGAGGCCACACACTGGCTGAAAGAGGGTATAAACTGAGGGGTGGACTCATGGAACTGCACTCTAGGTAATGGACGTGATGGTGAGACTTAGTAAGTCTCAAAGAGGGGAATATATTGTATATTTTTGTTTAGTCACTATAACATTATCTTATTCAAAATGATAAGACATGTTTAAAAATGTAATCCATGCAGTATTCTATGCAAACATGTACTAGTCTATGCAAAAGTATGATATCCTACTATACTGGATGTCTAGATGCTGATTAATGGTCTTGGAGTGCCATCTACTGGTCATACTGAGTATAAATGTTTTAAAGGCCATGCACCGGTCAGAAGTGCAGTAAACTTAGAATAACCCGAGGAACTTTGGGTGATTTCCAGAATATGATGAATATGACAGATACATGTAAACAACTGTGATGTATGTCTTCTGGGATCACTGCCAACCAATGGGAGTGAATAAAAGAACTTTTACTTTTTAAAAATGGCGAATATGAACGGACGCCACCATTAAAAACTGGACCAGGTGGACTAGTAATTAAATGTGGTAAATCAAACAGACATGGCCAATAAGAAAAACAGGAACTACCAAATTTGGGCAATAAAAGGTGTATAAATGATACTGTACTGACACTCACAGAACTCAGAAGCAGTTTGATGTGGCGACTGTGTTCTCGGCTTTATTAATAAAGTCTTTTCTTTCACATTTGAAACTCTGCTGTTTTTGAGCCTTTCTGATTGCACCAACTGAGATCCAGACAAGAACTACTCCGTCGTGCCACGACATGACTACTCCAATTACTAGGGTCTTTAAGTTGGGGTCCCCTGGAGCCCCTATCTAGATTCCTGTATTCCCCCTGCTTAGTGTTTCTAAGTAGATAGTCTCTATTTGTGGTCTTTGTATTATCAGGCTAAGGTGTTGCTCACATACTTCTGGGTGCACACCTGTAACATCACAGGCTACGTGGGCCAATAGGATTGGAGTTGTTTCACACATCCTTCAGACAATGCTGGCAGCATTCCCCATGGGTATGCAGTGTCTCGTTCCCTCTCTGGGAACCATGGTTACATGCATAACCAGAGTCCTTCCATTAGCACCCTGTACTGTAAGAGAGTGAACGTGTATTTCCATTTACTGTGTCTCCTTCCGCTGTGTTTCTCATGCGCATTGCTTGTTTACATCAGAGCACATGCCTCTTTGACGCAACATACAGTGCTGTTGTGCATTTTAACCGCTTGATGGGTAAAATATTCTTAAAATGCATTCTATGCAAATGCTTCATGCTATGTTGAAGTGTCCAAGATAACAGTATCGTGCATATTCATTATGGTGATGTACTGCATTACCGTATATCGGCACATGTCTGCATTACAGCAGGCGGCCATGTAAAGATGCTACTACTTTCATGTTTCTAACGATAAGCCGTATTTGCGGTTGTTGATTGACAGGTGAGCGTTTGGATGTCCTGCCCAATGTACTTTAATTAACACATAGACTAGCCGTTAATGATCTGTCCATCACAGACTGTGTGACTTCGACACTTCCTGTGTATAGTCGACTATTAGGGTGCAGCCCTAATTATTACACACACACACACACACACACACACACACACATAATGCACTATATACAGTACAATAAAAGACATTTCATTACCAATTACTTTTGTTTTGCAGAAAATCTGAAGGCTACTCTTAGCCATGAATCCCTCCAAAAGGTTTATGGTCTTCTGGTGGGATTTATTGTTTGCAATACGGGTCATCGTAAAGGGGTTGCAGAAAATCTCACTGCAGCTGCAGTAAAGAATCCCCTGAAGAATAACGAGGGCCTTTGCTTGTTGACCGTAAGTCAGCCAACTAAAAAAAAAAAAAAAAAAAACTTTTTTCTTTTTGTTCTCTACAAGTGTTTTTACAAGTTTACCTGTGTCTTTGGTCTTTTCCCTATCTGCATAGGTTGATGAACATAAAACATTGTCCACCTTTGGCCAGGCCCAAATCGTGCTGCTGCCAGAGGAGTATGCCTTATTTGAGCAGTTCTTAAAAATAAGGCCAGTACTCCCTGGTGGCAGCTCGAAGTACTTTTTTTTAACAAAGCAGCTGGGCCTTACACCAAGCTGCTAGAGTGCTTCCAGGAGTGCTGGACAGGTTTCGGCCTTCCTGGGACACCAACATTCTGCATGATCAGGACTAGCCTGAGCACATATGTAAGTATTGTTGTTTTCATTTGTATATCAGGGTTTTTCCTGCATAGGCTTCGCCTGGATAGTACTAGAATTTCATCCTTAGGGGGGGTTGTAACTTTTTCTCCACCTGTTTGCTCTCTTGTAAAAGCTCATAAATGGGTGTGGAGGAGGCACTCTATAGCACCACCTTTTGTCAAAAGTGGGGGGGGGGGTTAGTTTTAGCTACAGACACCGAACTCGGTACATATATTGTTCTCATCAAGCCGGACAACTTTCTAATTTACAGTCATTAGCTATGACCAATAGGAAGTCGGCTATTTTTATTTTAATGTAAATTTTTGGGGAATTCAGGCTGTAAATAAATTCATACTCCTCCAAGTAGAAACAAGTGGTTCACACCAAACATTGTCAACATGATGCCAAGATACTGAAGATGCTAAATTGCGAATGGATTTTGGATATTTTGAACAGTTTTGTAATGGCGATTTATTGCAGTTACAGTAAAAAAAGATGAGAAAATTACTGCTATATCTTTAAAGTTTAGCTTCCAAACACTTCAAAACTTTTTACATACATTGAAAAAGTCTTTCTGAGGAAATATGGTTAGTTTCATGACTTTACAAAACTCCATGGATAAGAGAGAATTAAAAAACTATCAGACATCTGAGGGGGGGGGGGGGGGGGGGGGGGGGGGTTGGAGAGAGAGAGAGAGAGAGAGAGAGAGAGAGAGAGACAGGGTAACACTTCATAATAACTGCACGCTATGAATCATTAGGTACACATTAGTAAATAGTTAGTTCATCCTTTATAAAGCATTGTCCCAACATTAATAGTCATTAGTAAGCAGTTTATAAATATAGCTATAAATGTATTGTTCTTTATTTATAAGGCATATCTATTACAAAGAATATTTAAAGGCTCATTTATCTTCCTAACAGAAAAAATAAAGAAACACAACACAGAGGGATACAAAACAAAAATATTTTTTTCAAGATGCAAAAAATGAAACTGTGCACTTGAATTGTTTAACTTTTCTGTTTGTGAGATAAATGAGCCTTTAAATCTCCTTTGTAAATGCTTTATAAGGTATAAACAGTCCTCACTTTAGATTAGCTCACACAAATAGATGGCTGGCAACTGCTTATAGTTTTGCCTGCATTTCAGTTTAGTGTTCATCTGTTGGCTGAACTGTTTTACTGTTACATCCATGAGATTATGTAAATTCAGATGTCATTTCACAGGATGTCATATGTCAGTATGAAATGAGTTTCAAATTATTATATGCAGCACAAAAATGTATAAGTCCATGTGTATGTATCTTTTGATATTTTTATGTTGTAATTAATATAATTATTAACCTAATTATATAAAATTATGTTGTCAGTGCCCTACAAATGGGCTGGTTCCAGCATTGTTTTGTCCCTAAAACGGAGAGAATAGGATAAGGCCTAAGAGACTTCTTAAGGTGAAATGCAATAAATAAATTAAATAATAAATACTATTTTTTTTCTAGTGATTTAAAGAGATGTTTAAAAGTCTCTCTCTTCCTCACCCACCCCCACACTCAACACACACACACACACCCATCCACCCCCCACACATAGTGCACACACATCAGATGTCTGATAGTTTTTTAATATTCTGTTATTCATAGACCTTTTGTAAAGTCATGAAATTAACCATAATTCTTCAGAATGACTTGTTCTATGTATGTAAAATATTTTGAAGTGTTTGGAAGCTGCACTTTAAAGATATAAGAAAAAAAAAATCTTTTTTTACTCTCACTTTAATAAATCGTCATTGCAACACCATTCAAAATATCCAAAAGCCGTTCGCAATTTAAGTTTCTCAATGTTTTGGCATCATGTAGACAAAGTTTGGTGTGTATAATGATATCAATGGTGCATTTATGATATCAATATTCCCTTAACAGTTTTACATCGGCCGTGTTTTGACATTATTTTGATGAAGTTAGAAGCAAATCGAGTAACAATAAGATGCTAGATTCAAAGCATTTTGAAAATGACACATTTCCTTCTGCCAGTTGGTGGCGCTATAACTTTCAGTCATAATAGTCACATCTATATGATCGGCATCATACAATGAACAAACCACTGAAGTTTGATCAAAATCAGACAATGTATGTGGATGTTATTAGGCATTTCCTGTTTCTAATTTCTCACCATAACTTCATCACCTCGCCACGGGCAAACCGTTTGAGATATCAAAAATCCCTTCGCAATTTAGCATCCCCAATGTCTTGATCATGTTCACTGAGTTTGGTGGCAGTCATTTGGAAATCCTCAGAGGAGTGTATCAAATTCCAGAGCATGCGCTTTTTACACAGCCCTGAATAGCTCACTTCCTGTTGGGGCGGAGCCTATGACATGCCGTATAGCCCCTGTGCCATGCCTGGGTCCCTGCCTCTGCAGCGTCCTAATGACTGCAGATTCCAACGTGTGTGCCAGTTTTCAAGAGTTAGAAAAACAAGAGGGCCCTGTGCCTTAGTGGCTTGGGCCCTAATAATCCTTGGAAAAATAAGAGGGCCCTGTGCCTTAGTGGCTTGGGCCCTAATAATAATAATCCTTAGAAAAACAATAGGGCCCTGTGCCTTAGTGGCCTCGGCCCTAATAATAATAATCCTTAGAAAAACTAACCTCTTGTATGTAAATATCAAGAACATTTTGATTGTCCATTTTATGACCATTTTAATGTCATTATTGTTATTTTTCCTAGGTCGGCAGACAGTTAACCGAAAAAGAAATGTTAACTGTGCGCCGACATATGTGCCACAGTCAGTCAACTGCCCAAGCTTTCTACGAAGCACAACATACTCTGGACCGGGCTTTTCAGGCCTGCAAATTGACGTAAAAAGCCATACAAAATGAACAGGTAAGAATCCAAAGTGCACAATATAAGGCTATAAAAAGGTCCTACTGTATATCTGGCTGAAGATCTTAAATTCTTAAAGTCATGGCATTAAAAATTGCATGCATAGTGAAAAATTATCTCAGTATTTAGGGCCCAAGGGCCTCACACCATCGGTGCACAGACCCTCTTGGAATTGCTCTGTTTATTAGGGCCCGAGCACCGATGGTGTGAGGACTCTATTGGAATTGCTCTGTTTATTAGGGACCGAGCACTCTTATCGAATATGTGAAGTTTGGGGCAGATTGCACATTTTATGGCGGAGTTACAACAACTTCTATTCCCATGGCGAGACATCGAACTTTGTCAGGCCGCCATGGACACGCCCTTTAAGGAAAACTCAAGAACTTCGCAATTTAACATCGCAAAGACTTTTAGATTAGACTGACCAAATATTATGTTGATGTAATTAAATATCTAGGAGAAGTTTTTAACAAAGTAAAACATGTCACTTCCTGTTGCCAGCTATAACTGAATATGGGCATGTTGGTCTCTTCAGGACAGGAGTCTTATCAAACATATGACGTTTGGGGCAAATCTTTAGATTACACTGACCAAATTTGGTGTTTGTCTGAATAAATCTCTAGGAGGAGTTAAAGTATGACACTTATTACAAATAACTGACTTCCTGTTGTGTTTTGGATTTTGCTCCAAGATACTTTTTTGTGGGTATTGGTGTGTTACATGTGTGTACCGATTTTCATACATGTACGTGAAATGTAGCGGTCGAGGCACTTCTTTATATATATATACAGGTGCTGGTCATAAAATTAGAATATCATGAAAAAGTTGATTTATTTCAATAATACCATTCAAAAAGTGAAACTTGTATATTAGATTAATTCATTACACACAGACTGATATATTTCAAATGTTTATTTCCTTTAATTTTGATGATTATAACTGACAACTAATGAAAGTCCCAAATTCAGTATCTCAGAAAATTAGAATATCAATTAAGACCAATGCAAAAAAAAAAGATTTTTAGAAATGTTGGCCAACTGAAAAGTATGAACATGAAAAGTATGAGCATGTACTGCACTCAATATTTAGTTGAGGCTCCTTTGGCTTGGATTACTGCAGCAATGCGGCGTGGCATGGAGTCGATCAGTCTGTGGCACTGCTCAGGTGTTATGAGAGCCCATGTTGCTCTGATAGTGGCCTTCAGCTCTTCTGAATTGTTGGGTCTGGTGTATTGCATCTTCCTCTTCACAATACCCCATAGGTTTTCTATGGGGTTAACCCTTTAGGCGCCAGGGTTTTTTGGAAAAAATGCTGGATTTTGACATCAAGATTTCAAAAGCTTGTGGCTTGAAAGGGCTTAAAGATAGAGATCTACTGTAAATTAGAAAAATGTTGGGCATGACCGAAAGTTTATGTGGGGTGTAAATATACTCATCTAATTTGCATATTATGACGTCATCAGGGGCGGCCCTCTTGAATTTCATAATATTTAGGAAATAGTAGATATTGAATTGATGTTTGATTTTTTTTCTCTTTTTCTCCTCATTCCAAATAATCAGAAAAGAGGAAACCAACAATAAAACAGGAGAAAGTACTAAATTATTACTATATTACTATACTATGTAGTAAAACGCATGTGAACAGTAGCCTACTTTTTGATCAGTTCATCAGTAATATTCAGGAAATAATAGATATTGAATGGATGTTTGAACTTATTTGCATGTTGTTGTTGTTTTTTTGTCTTTTTATCCTCATTCCAAATGATCAGGAAAAGAGGAAATCAACAGTAAAACAGGAGAAAGTAGTAAATTATTACTATATTACTGTGCCATAGTAAAATACATGTGCCTATTTTTTGATCAGTTGACCAGCTATCTGCCCAGCTATCTGCCCAATCAGGTATCTATGTGACAGTTTATAGTTCTTGAGAGTATGGTACCTATCATTGCATGGCACAGCACACAGACCGACCCCACACACCGCACCTGTACTGTCTGCCGGCGGCACTTAGAGCGCGCGCGATCAGAACAAACAGCGCAATCTGGCCGATTATCAGAGAGCAACAGCTCTCCTATGGACACTAAGACCACGTCCACCCCTGCCACCCCCATCCCCGTTGGCCAAAATGTTGATACGATCACTTGTTTGTGCTTTGTGAACGATCACGCCTTGCGCGCGGCACCATTACGCGGAAAAGATGTACCGGGAGAAGCGCGATCATTAGACGGCCGATCTTCATTTCCAAAAGGCAAATATTCCCCTTCAGAGTCAGAATCGGCCAATAACATTTGCAACACATCCTCACAGTACAACTTTTTATTAGCCGTTTGGCGATTTTCTCTCACAAATCTCACAATTTACTCAGGTGCTATGAACTGAATTGCTTCCGCATCAATGACACCATAGCTCATTTACTCTGCTATTTCCTCGAACAATTTTGGTCTAGAAACGAAGTACTACATGTCTGCCATCTAGTGGAAGGGAATACAATTGAGCCATTACACCAGATTAGGAACTACAGCCCATTTCATGAAGTATGACGTCTTGTCGCAATTTTGCGACTTTGGCGCTTAGAGGGTTAAGGTCAGGCGAGTTTGCTGGCCAATCAAGAACATACTTTAGTACCAGGTTTAAGGTAGCTTTGGCAGTGTGTGCAGGTGCCAAGTCCTGTTGGAAAATGAAATCTGCATCTCCATAAAGTTGGTCAGCAGCAGGAAGCATGAAGTGCTCTAAAACTTCCTGGTAGACGGCTGCGTTGACCTTGGACCTCAGAAAACACAATGGACCAACACCAGCAGATGACATGGCACCCCAAACCATCAATGACTGTGGAAACTTTACACTGGACCTCAAGCAACGTGGATTATGTGCCTCTCCTCTCTTCCTCCAGACTCTGGGACCTTGATTTCCAAAGGAAATGCAAAATTTACTTTCATCAGAGAACATAACTTTGGACCACTCAGCAGCAGTCCAGTCAAGATGCTTCTGACGCTGTCTCTTGTTCAAGAGTGGCTTGACACAAGGAATGCGACAGCTGAAACTAATGTGAGTGAAGTGAAGTGAAGTGACATTCAGCCAAGTATGGTGACCCATACTCGGAATTCGTGCTCTGCATTTAACCCATCCAACGTGCACACACACAGCAGTGAACACACACACACCGTGAACATACACCCGGAGCAGTGGGCAGCCATTTTATGCTGCAGCGCCCGGGGAGCAGTTGGGGGTTCGGTGCCTTGCTCAAGGGCACCTCAGTCGTGGTATTGAGGGTGGAGAGAGCGCTGGACATTCACTCCCCCCACCTACAATTCCTGCCGGCCGGAGACTCGAACCCGCAACCTTTGGATTACAAGTCCGACGCTCTAACCATTAGGCCACGACTTCCCCTAAAATAATAATGTCTTGCATACGTCTGTGCGTGGTGCTTCTTGAAGCACTGACTCCAGCTGCAGTCCACTCTTTGTGAATCTCCCCCACATTTTTTAATGGGTTTTGTTTCACAATCCTCTCCAGGGTGCGGTTATCCCTATTGCTTGTACACTTTTTTCAACCACATCTAGTCCTTCCCTTCGCCTCTCTATTAATGTGCTTGGACACAGAGCTCTGTGAACAGCCAGCCTCTTTAGCAATGACCTTTTGTGTCTTGCCCTCCTTGTGCAAGGTGTCAATGGTCGTCTTTTGGACAACTGTCAAGTCAGCAGTCTTCCCCATGATTGTGTAGCCTACAGAACTAGACTGAGAGACCATTTAAAGGCTTTTGCAGGTGTTTTGAGTTAATTAGCTGATTAGAGTGTGGCACCAGGTGTCTTCAATATTGAACATTTTCACAATATTGTAATTTTCTGAGATACTGAATTTGGGACTTTCATTAGTTGTCAGTTTTAACCTGTTAGCCTGCACCAGAGCGACCTCGCACTGAACGCTCTTTGTTTGCATGTGTCATTGTTTTCTAATAGAATAAATGAAACGGGACAAAGTTAATCTTGTCAAACTCTATATCATTCTGAGGGTCTAAGCCTCAAGCATCGACGACAGATCGCTGTTTTTCGATGGAAAGCTTATAAGGAATGAGTGGCACAAATTTGCTACATTTGTGTAAGCAGTACACATCCAAACACGCAGAGTAAAAAAGCCGTACGTACCTTTATCATTGTAATAACGAGCCACAAACGCGTCCACTGCTGAAATCCCAGTTTAGTTAGAGAGGTAAGGGTCCACAGAAAAACATCCCAGCGAGCACTTTTAGTCCAGCGAAACAATAACGTTGTAATAAGGATGAATATTCCTTTGTTTACGTTTCATTTCTTCAGAGAGTTATTGTTCGCGTCCGTTATGGAATAAATTACGCTCAAAAACAGCGTCTTGGTGGTAAAAAAACAAAACGATTTTGTAGAATACGGTCTTACAAACATAATGAGACCGTCTACGGAAAAAAAAGTCTCAGAAAAGCGGAATATAGATTATTTGAATTTGGCGCTCCCTCCTGCCGGCAGTGACGCTTCTGTGACGCACGCTGTCATCTGAGCGGGGCATAACTTAGCGATCTGCTTTATCCATAAAAAACTGTTTTTTTTTTCTTCTACATTTTTTATATGTGTGTGTGTGTATTGTGTGGGGAATGTGGCCGTGTCTGCATGATTATAATCTGTATGGACGCACATCAGCGTGTTTATTAGCGACTCTATGACGGCTATCATTGTGATTCATTGATCAGCTATTATTGATTATATGGCCCATCTGTTTGATTATAATCTGAATGGAAGCACATCAGCGTGTGTTTACTGACTCTATGACCATGTCTGGCAATATCACTTCACGTCTGGCAGTGATATTTATCATTGTAATAACGAATAACGAAGAATACTTCAGTATACATACTATATACAAAGCATTTTTTTCTATTTTTTTTCCTTTTTTATTACTCAAATAATTATTTTTGTATTTTTTAGTGCTCAAATAAATCTGTCTATTATTTTATAATTGAAAAACTATGCAGGAACATGTATAATGACTAAAATAGCTTGTATAATTCTGCAATCCATTTGGTGGTTATTTTTCCTCAAACAGGGGGGTGGGGGGACTATAAATAGTTTCAGAAAAAATATTGCAGGAATCTCATTTTTCATGGTATCTTCTTCAAATTTGAAATATGAACTGATGAGACACATGGCTTTCGATCCATTACTTTTCTGGATTGCTCCAGGACTTATTTCATGTATTTGTATATGAAATAAAAAAACATTCAGTGTGGAAAAATATTTTTCAAGGCACGTCAGTGTCTATAACTTTTTATCTTTTTGAGCATTATCAACTCTGGATGATAGATAGTAAAGCCCAGAGTCTCTTCTTTCCAAAGATACCTAATTTGTTTGTGTAAGCACACTTTGTCACAAACTGTTACCATTTTAATTCAGGTAGGTTATTTTCACCTGCGAGGCCCTAAATGGGGTTGAAGGTTAAAGTGTTAATGGTTTGTATGACTTGCATGTCACGGGAAATTCTCTGAATGAACATGTCATCTTCTGTGTAAATGACAAAGTCACACCAGTCACACCCAGAAATCAACATTTGTCCCTGGACCTGCCAATAATAAGGATGGGTTCGCCTCAGTGTATGTGTACCATCCTTTATCATAACGTAAGGGCAGTCCACATAGCTAGTTACATTTGGGCATTTAATTTCTAACAGGCCAAACACTGGCTGCCCCTCAGGATCGTACACAATCCCATCAGGTGTTGACCCCATCCATGGTGAGTCAGGGTGGATCAGGAACCCACATGGGTAGTGGTTGACTTCCCTCACCTTGCAGTACTCCTCTACTGCTACAGGCTCCAGGGCAAGACCCCGACGCATGTCAGCACTCTGATGGCTAGATCCCAGAAGCCTTTTTCCCCCCGGGTGTGGCAAACTTCTCTAAATTTAGTAGAGGTGATGCGGCACCTCCTTAGTTGGTGCCACTCAACGCAGGAACTCTGCTCTCGCGTGCTTTTCTCAATTTTGTGTGCCATCTCAAAAGATGTCGCAAGGGATGCCAGATGATGGTGCTGATGTTCAGAAAACACAAATGCACAGGTAGGGGGTCCCAGTCTGTAATCCGAGAGTGGCAGCTGTGGGGGAGAAGGGGCATCTGTGTGTGGACAGGTACTGGGGAGTGTCCTTACTGGTAGCTGATAGGAAAGCACACTTCCCTCCTGCACCGGACTGAACATGGACTCAACCAGAGGTACATCACTGGAGATAGCCATTGCTGTGATCAAGGGAGCTTCGTCTGCACTAAGTCCATGGTACGCCTCCTGAACTTTCAGAGTGGAGATGTCTGGCAGAGGGCAGTTAACTCCTTTATACAAATTGCTTCTGTGAAAAAAAGACAAACAAATGTGTTAGAATTAAGAAGTACATGTGCAAAGGCAATGAGTTTTGTGCGTGTGACAGATCGCAAATGTATATCGCAATGGCTTGCACTAACTGCGGTCATGAACAAAAGACAAAGAAAATCACTCACTCTTGGCTGAATAACTTTAGTAGCTTTAATAAGAATCAGTCAAAATTGTAGGGATTTTTTCTTGTCACAAAAATAACATGAAACATGTAGGTTATATAATTTTAAATATTTTTTAAGATAATTTAAGTTTATTTTACACACTTTAAGCATTATTGTATCACATATTGAATATCGATGTATAAAATATATAGTTTATATAAAATGTATAGTTTAATCAAGGCCAGAATGAAAAATCAATTTCCTAAACTGAAACCTCTATAACTTTTTTTGGTTTCACTTTTTTAAACTTTTTTTTTTTTTACTTTTAAATGAGACCACACTTATTTCTGTGCTCTCAAGCTTCTTTTTTTTTTTTTTGACACAGCCATTTTTGTCCACCATGGACCTATCACAGGGCTCTCAAGTTTTGAAGACAGGCAAGAGTGACATCTCACCCCCCCCCCACCCGGGGGTGTGAAATGGGGGTGTTCCATTAATAATATTATTATTAGTGTTTTTGTTGTTAATATTAATAATTGCTCAGACTTGCAGAAGAAAATATTTGACACATGACACTGACAATTTAACCAAATACAAAGTGTTTATTCAATTTTTGTGTGTGTGTGTATGAGTGCGAGTATGTGTGTGTGTGTGAGAGAGAGAGAGAGAGAGAGAGAGAGAGATTATGACTGGTGTTGTTTGTTGTAAGTGTTTGTTGCCTTTTTGGACTCCTTTATCATTTGTGGTGTTGGCTCCCATTTGAAACAGTTCGGCTCAAGCCCAGCCATTTTCAGGGTCATGATTGAGGACAATGTCCCGTCCAGAGACAAGCTGTTTCGTGTTGAGGTTTTGTTCAAACCAACCATCGAAAATACCCTCTCAGCATCAGCATTAGAATGTGGAAGCACTAAAACCAAGGCTGCGATCTTTGATAGCCTCCCAAATTGGTTCAAGCCAGTCACCTTTGAAAAAAGGAACCAGGGGCCTTTATTTCTCAATAGCCTTAGCCATCTCCTCCACCGTCTCTTCCTCTTCCACCTGCACCGTCTCTTCCACCTGCACTGTCTCATCATCTTCCACCAGCACTGTCTCTACATCTTCCACCAGCACTGTCTCTTCATCTTCCACCAGCACTGTCTCTTCATCTTCCACCTGCACTGTCTCTACATCTTCCACCTGCACTGTCTCTACATCTTCCACCTGCACTGTCTCTACATCTTCCACCTGCACCGTCTCCTCCTCTGTCTCCTCCTCTAATGTGCCTACCATTTTCACCACCTTCTCTGGGCCAGCATCCTGTAACCTGCCCTTTTTGGGGGGCTTTCCTCTCAGGGTGAATGAAAGGATGCTTAGTTGCCTTTTACCTGACATCTTTGAAAGACAGATGCAATGATTAATGCATCCATGGCCAGGATATAATTATAAAATATGACATGATTTTAAAAGTGACCTATAACATCAACTATGCAATACACTTGAATTCATTTAGTGCTAATAAAATTATTAAGCCTATTGGAGAGAGATATATTTATAATGTGTCAATATGTCAGTCATCGTGTGATAACGAAAATATGACTAGGCCTAGACTACTTGTTCTGAGCAGATGTTGTCAGTGAACAGGCTGTAAAACTGTTGGCTAAGTAACAGACACTCATGAAAAACTGATGTTAATTATCTGGGAAACATTCTCTAACAGCAGTCAAGTTGTCATAATATTGTTTGTGTCATTATTGTTACTTTGTGCTCAAAGTGATGCTCGGGGCTCCAGTGGTTTCCTCTGTGGGTGAACGAGGAAGATGGTGAACAATTTCAGGATGCTTTTTTTCATTGGTTGTTGCGTTAAATCTTACGAGAGCGGCGCGGCCAGAGAAATGTTGGCCGCTGCGGTATATTAAATATATTATAAATAGTTTTTTCTGCGTGAGAAATACAATGTGTGGCGGGAGTGCGTGACAATAGAGCGAAATGAGTGACTGTCACGCTCAATGCGTGACACTTGAGAGCCCTGCTATCACCTATGTGTAACTTTTTTTAATTGATACACAAGGGTTGAGTAAGTAAGTACTTCTGAGGGTGCGTAAATGTATGTGTGCAAATGGATTTGTTGTGTGTGTTTAGTATAGATAACAACACATACCTCATTCCTTCTGCAAGTCTCCTTTCTTTTGGCCTGGCTGATATAATGACCATGTCATTAACAGGACCAGGTTTAATACCCTGCATCAAAATAAAAACATGTTTGAGAAACATGCACGAGTTATAAATACATAAAATGAAAGAGTCATTAAAAGGCTTGCTACCATGGTCCTTGGTTTGTGCCACTTTTGTTCAGTTTCTGTGCAGCTGAACACTGGGGGAACTGATGTAAGCCTCAGCTGGGAGTAGTGAGCCGTCTGGTACAGTAGAGCTGCCACATGACTGCACAAGGCTGTACCTGCCACACAGGTACACTGGCATCTCAGTAACTCCACTGGCTTTGAATCCCTCAGCACAATCTGTTACAACAACAAATATTTGTTAGAAAAATGTACTAGCTACAACTGCAATTAAAGAGAGACAGCCTTTTACACACTAAATTTGTGAACTTCTGTTAGTGAACTTTAAAATGTGTAAAGTGATACAGGGATTGTTACAATTTATTTAGCTTACAGTTGACCATGTCAAATATAATAGATCATGATTAATCTCACTTGACTCATTTTAAAATAGCAGTGCAGAATAAGTAATGAAGAAATTATAAGAACTTTTAACAAAATATAGCTTCTGTGGGAATCATTAATTTTACATTCTTTCTTGCACACCCTGTATTCATATTTCACATGATATCTCAGGTACCACATGATTCAGTGCAATGGTGGTGTTTATCTGGATCTAATTCACAGCAATGATATGACTCACAGAAACTTCATTTTGACAAAAAAAGGAACCTGTTTCTTCTGAACCTGAACTGAACCTGCACTGAACCTGCAGAATGACTTTCCCTTACACTCAGACAGTGAGGCTTCTGGCTTTTCCTCATAGATCTGAAGCACTCAGACCTAACCGTGACCTCTCCTGACTCCTTCTTTGAAACTGTGATTAATAGAGATTAGGGTATTGCATTTCAGAAACACAAAATATTCATGACGTTAAACTATCACTCTGCTAACATTATTAACGTTGCTTCCTCACTGTGATAACTTTGGCTAGTAAAGAGCCAAGGAGCTAGCATGTATACATTTTTTTGTAAACAAAACAGGCTTGTTAACTTACCTTCGTAGTTGTTTATATAGCTGGACACATACAATTTAAAACCTTTGTCCTTTTTTGATGTTGGTGTCTTCGATGTGGCCTGGATGATCCGATGTACATCGTTTGCCGTCATACTCGGCAGGTCCTGAAGCGATCGCGTAAAAAACGACATGGCTGCGGCAAACGTTAACGCGAACCGGAAGTACTAAAGCTGGCTCAAGAGTCCGGAAGCATCAGAACGGAAGAGCCTATTTTACTCTGACAGCGCTAGTGTACGGGAAATGTGTTCATATCACATGACAAGGGTGTTGCCAGGTTGCACAAGAAAAACAAGTAATTTAATTAAAAACTAATTTTAGCAAGTCATTCTGTTTTTCTTTCCGGATGAGTAAACAGCAAAATAAGGTTGTTGTTTTTTTGTAAACCATTCCCATTTACAAAAATATAATTACAGAATTATAGTTCACATTACAACTAGAAATAAACTAGTCGTTAACTTGTAAGCGAATAACAGAGACCTATAATAACTTATATTTAGTGGACATGGCAACACAGTACAACTGAAGCTTTGAGGAAAAAGATGCATATAATTTTTGTGAAAAAGCGCATGTCTGAGGAGAAAAGCAAGGGGGCGTGTTTCTCCTAAAAACAAAAATAGTTGTTTTAGTGTTTTTTTATTATTATTTCAACAACAGAATGGCCTATCATTTCTAAAATCTATCTATCTATCTATCTGTCTATCTATCTATCTGTACATCCATCTCAGTTAAGTGGTACATTTTAAAATTTAATTTAAAATCTCATGCTGTTCCTGTTCCTCATTCAACCACTAGGTGTCACTGTTGCATCAAAAAGCGAGGCAGCAACGTAATTTCCCTCTGTAAAATATAGGTATGACCACCGGGGCAAGTTGTCACATGAGGAAGATGGCTGAAGGTTTGCAATTTTCTAGTTATTAGAGCCCAAGCCAGTAAGGCGCAGGGCCCTATTGTTCCCCTAAGGATTATTATTAGGGCCCAAGCCAGTAAGGCGCAGGGCCCTATTGTTCCCCTAAGGATTATTATTAGGGCCCAAGCCAGTAAGGCGCAGGGCCCTATTGTTCCCCTAAGGATTATTATTAGGGCCCAAGCCAGTACATTGGGGATGCTAAATTGCGAAGATGTTTTTGATATCTCGAACGGTTTGCCCGTGGCGAGGCGATGAAGTTATGGCCAAAAATGAGAAACAGGAAATGCCTAATAACGTCCACATACATTGTATGTTGCTGATCAAACTTCACTGGTTCGTTCGTTGTATGATGCCGATCGCATAGATGTGACTATTAGGAGTCAAAGTTATAGCGCCACCAATGCCTTGAATTCAGCATCTTATTTTTACTCGATTCGCTTCAAACTTCACCAGAATAATGTCAAAACACGGCCGATGTAAAACTGTGAAGGGAATATTGATATCTAAAATTATGTTGCCATGGCAACGTGTCAAAGTTGAAAATTCTTTTCTGGTGATTTTGAAGCAGATAACATGTTTAGAATGTCATGAAACTCAACACACATATGAGTATTAATGATAGTTAGGCACTGGAAAAAGCTCATAAACGGGCGTGGAAGAGGCACTCTATAGCGCCACCTTTTGTCAAAAATGGGGGGGTTAGTTTTAGCTACAGACACCAAACTCGGTACATAAATTGTTCTTATTAATCCGGACAACTTTCTAATTTACAGTCATTAGCTACGACCAACAGGAAGTCGGCTATATTTATCTTAATGTTTTTTTATTTTTTTAAACCTTTTATTAATCATTGTTCATGTTAACTAGTATAGTTCAGGAATATAGATTTTAACATTAGTTAATTCAAAACTTACAAACTAAGTATGAACAACATATTTTTTACTGTATTTATTTTAGTTATATGAATCTTAGTTCATGGTATAGTAACTGATGTACATTAACTAGAAATCTTAATTAATAATGTAGTAGTCAGTTTTAAACATAAGATTCATAAATGCTGTAAAATTACTGTTCATGATAACTTGTATAATGTTCAAAACTAAAAACTTATTGAAAAGTGTTACAAAAGTTTTAAAGTCATGGCCAAAAATATCGGCACCCTTGGTAAATATGATCAAAGGCGGCTGTGAAAATGAATCTGCTTTGTTAATCCGTGTGATCTTTTATTTTAAAAATTCACAAAAATCTAACCTTTCATTGGATAATAAGAATTTAAAATACACTTTCTAAATGATCTTATGAACCGCAGACAACTCCTAAATAAGTGGTTTGTAAATATCGTAGTAATCTAGAAATGTTAAATTGATAATTAATAAAGAACGAAAATGCAATTATTAAACTATATATAGATACTGTAGGTGCTGGTCATAAAATTAGAATATCACGAAAAAGTTGATTTCAGTAATACCATTCAAAAAGTGAAACTTGTATATTAGATTCATTCATTACACACAGACTGATATATTTCAAATGTTTATTTCCTTTAATTTTGATGATTATCACTTTAACCTTCAACCCCATTTAGGGCCTCGCAGGTGAAAATAACCTACCTGAATTAAAATGGTAACAGTTTGTGACAAAGTGTGCTTACACAAACAAATTAGGTATCTTTGGAAAGAAGAGACTCTGGGCTTTACTATCTATCATCCAGAGTTGATAATGCTCAAAAAGATAAAAAGTTATAGACACTGACGTGCCTTGAAAAATATTTTTCCACACTGAATGTTTTTTTATTTCATATACAAATACATGAAATAAGTCCTGGAGCAATCCAGAAAAGTAATGGATCGAAAGCCATGTGTCTCATCAGTTCATATTTCAAATTTGAAGAAGATACCATGAAAAATGAGATTCCTGCAATATTTTTTCTGAAACTATTTATAGTCCCCCCACCCCCCTGTTTGAGGAAAAATAACCACCAAATGGATTGCAGAATTATACAAGCTATTTTAGTCATTATACATATTCCTGCATAGTTTTTCAATTATAAAATAATAGACAGATTTATTTGAGCACTAAAAAATACAAAAATAATTATTTGAGTAATAAAAAAGGAAAAAAAATAGAAAAAAATGCTTTGTATATAGTATGTATACTGAAGTATTCTTCGTTATTCGTTATTACAATGATAAATATCACTGCCAGACGTGAAGTGATATTGCCAGACATGGTCATAGAGTCAGTAAACACACGCTGATGTGCTTCCATTCAGATTATAATCAAACAGATGGGCCATATAATCAATAATAGCTGATCAATGAATCACAATGATAGCCGTCATAGAGTCGCTAATAAACACGCTGATGTGCGTCCATACAGATTATAATCATGCAGACACGGCCACATTCCCCACACAATACACACACACACATATAAAAAATGTAGAAGAAAAAAAAAACAGTTTTTTATGGATAAAGCAGATCGCTAAGTTATGCCCCGCTCAGATGACAGCGTGCGTCACAGAAGCGTCACTGCCGGCAGGAGGGAGCGCCAAATTCAAATAATCTATATTCCGCTTTTCTGAGACTTTTTTTTCCGTAGACGGTCTCATTATGTTTGTAAGACCGTATTCTACAAAATCGTTTTGTTTTTTTACCACCAAGACGCTGTTTTTGAGCGTAATTTATTCCATAACGGACGCGAACAATAACTCTCTGAAGAAATGAAACGTAAACAAAGGAATATTCATCCTTATTACAACGTTATTGTTTCGCTGGACTAAAAGTGCTCGCTGGGATGTTTTTCTGTGGACCCTTACCTCTCTAACTAAACTGGGATTTCAGCAGTGGACGCGTTTGTGGCTCGTTATTACAATGATAAAGGTACGTACGGCTTTTTTACTCTGCGTGTTTGGATGTGTACTGCTTACACAAATGTAGCAAATTTGTGCCACTCATTCCTTATAAGCTTTCCATCGAAAAACAGCGATCTGTCGTCGATGCTTGAGGCTTAGACCCTCAGAATGATATAGAGTTTGACAAGATTAACTTTGTCCCGTTTCATTTATTCTATTAGAAAACAATGACACATGCAAACAAAGAGCGTTCAGTGCGAGGTCGCTCTGGTGCAGGCTAACAGGTTAAAGAAAAAGTTGACTATTTCTTTTTTAATTTCTTCCTCAATGCCTTCTTGGCCAATTAATAAGAGTATTTTCAGAGTGTTCAGAGTATTTTCAGAGTATTTTCAGAGTATATGAAACTGTGAGTATTGTTGAATTGAAAGATGTTTGTATCTGAATATCTTTGTTGGTATATTTGACCCTTTGCCTGTTTCTGACAGTGATTTGGACTGCCCTTTTCAGTTTGTTTGCCCGATTGTAAATATTGTAAATACTGATTTTTTTGGGAAAGAAAGGAGTCTGATGCAATTTTTTTGTTTATTGTTAACTGTTTGATTTCTATTATTTTCTTTTGGGTAAGGGTTTAGGAAAGAGGTTTAAAGACAATGTTGTTTTGTTTGTTATTTTGGTCTAATCAGCTCCTGAATCAAAAGTCCCAAATTAAGTAAATAAATGTACCTTTGTTCAAATATCCTGCATATTTCTGAGTCTTTCATGTTGCACCCTTTTCCCCTAGATGGGGCGTAACACAGTGAAATGGTTTTGATTGTGGTGTAATGTTTAATGTAATTAGTAACTTGGATCTAAGCATTTTGGTGTTTTGTACGGCTTAAGTTTAGTTTTAAAAGGTAAGTGACAGGAATTAAAAAATGAGAGCCCAAACAAAAGCAGATTACTAACAATTATTTTTAATATCACTACGTTTTCATAAATCTTTCATAAAGGCACTGCATATCAAGCTTTTACTCAAACATCCCTCATCAGTGCACTCCACATATAATACATAGTTTGTATGTATGTTATGTGCAATGCCTTGTTGAAGGTCGTCTGGCTGAAAGCCTGATATGCAGTGCCTTTATGAAAGTAGGGATGGGTATCGTTAAGGTTTTAACGGTATTACTACTCTTATCGATACTGCTTATCGATCCGGTACTTTAACGGTATTCTTATCGGTACTTTTTGTTTTACTTTGTTTCTTTGTTCATATTCTTACAGTATCTTATCTTATGTATATAAAACACTAAAAATGCCTGCACTTCATCAATTTGTAAATGCACCAGTGTGCAGGTATTTTTAGTGTTTTATATACATAAGATAAGATACAGTAAGAACATGAACAAAGAAACAAAGTAAAACAAACTGACAAATACAATAAAACAAACACACAAACGAAATGAAATAAACAGTGCTTTCATTTTTCCATGAAGGTCTACTAATATTAATGTTCAGGTAAGTAATAGTTACAAAAGTAATCAAATGTAAATGAGCACTGCATAGTTTTCACTGTATGTACTGATTTATATTTATTAAAGCTATAACGTTGTTCAGATTAAGAGCTGTGGGTGATTTTCTCTTTGCATTTTGTTCTTTGATTAACATTGATGGCTCAAGCTCCAGTCTGACACTTTAAGACAATATACTGACACGCATCGGATTTTCTCCCAACTGTTCTCGTCCACTTAAAACAAAAAAGTGAAGACTCATAATAACCGGCCATTTTGACACATTGTGTATTTTTTGGCATATTTTTGTGTGTTATTTCGACGCGCCCGAAGCTCAAAGTGTACTTTGCTTGTCCGTTTTGGAGCACGCCGCCGCGCAGACACACATGCGCACACACATTTCAGCCTGAACAGCATCACTTGTGCAGATTGTACTTTCAGCGTTTTACTATCAAATATGTCCTGCAATGTAGCAACAGTAAAGACGGCATTTTATAACAATCACTGATTGAGCTGATTCAGATGTTAAGTTTTGGTTCGGAGGAACGAATCCGCGCCGCAATGAAGGGAAGGGAGTTGTGCTAGAAGAAATGCGGCTATAATCCTTGGAAGCCAAAATCGAAAAAAAAAAAAAATACTTAGCTTAATATAACAGCCACAGGCCTAAAGTGTGAGCAGATGTTTGAATAGTTGGTTCTCTCCTCTATCATAATTAAATGATGTTTTATTAACAAAGTTCGGGAGGAGCATGTCAGATACTTAGCCTAATTAAACACAAGTGGTACGCAATCAAGTCAATCAACTCACAGACATAAATACAGCTGACATACCTCCACTCATTTGACGGTCTATCAGCATTCGGTCCGCACCTCTTGCTATTACATCACAGACTCAGCTTCTCCCGTCCAAACCACGATACCTATGCTGGGAATTATTGGAAAATTGAGTACAATTTACCTTGATCTTCAAATTCAAAAAGTTTTCACCCCTGGCTCTTAATGCATCATGCAAAAGATGCTGGAAAACTGACCTGGAGGATTTTTCTGAAGAACAGTGCTCAGTTTAACTGTTCAGAACAAACAAGGGACTCAAACACAACCATCACAAAAAAAAAAGCAGTTGTAGATCATCCAGGTAACCACACACAGTATTAAGAACCAAGGGTTCCCAAACTTTTGAATGTGGTTATTTGAATAATTTCAGCTGTTTTTTGTCTTGTGGACTATCTGTAAACATCTTTTATGGAAAATATCTTACTCAGGACAGTACTAAATAAAAAATAACATGCATTTTGTATGATCTCTCTTATTTTGGTAAAATTAAGGGGTTCCCAAACTTTCGCATGCCACTGTATCCAGTCACGTAAAAGGTTAGTTCAATTGATGAGATCCCATGATATTTTTGACATTTGGAGACATTTTATACATGTATATTATAATCAGTTATCTTTAGCAAGGTTCGATTTTATGGTTTTAAGCACCAAATGATTTTTTTTTTTTTTAGTGTTCAATTATTCCAGTTTGTTTTTCTGATCACAGTTTAGTGAAATGTTTTTAAACTCTTTAAAACCAAAAAGTGCCTATTGGCATTTTAATAACATACTGTTGGGTGATAAACATTTTAAAGATGTTTTTAAGGTAGTGAGTGGGGCGGGGCCGAGAGCCGTGGGAGCGGAACGAGGCCGGTGGAGTGAATGATAATGAGCGACACCTGCGCCACTCACCGGTCTCGAGTCCCACGGAGGAGCTCTGCAAGGATAAAAGGAGGACTGACGACAGTGT
Source organism: Barbus barbus (assembly GCF_936440315.1). Lineage (NCBI taxonomy): Eukaryota > Metazoa > Chordata > Actinopteri > Cypriniformes > Cyprinidae > Barbus > Barbus barbus. The sequence goes on from NC_136731.1 coordinate 9,182,437, forward strand.
AAGACAAGAGAGGACCAGGCCTGGATTTTATTTTGTGTTTTGTGTGCGGCAGTCGTCCGTGAGTGGCTGCCGCTGTACTTTTACGTTTGTTTATTTTTGTTATTAAATTCTTAAATGTTTGCCGGTTCCCGCCTCCTTCTTCCCGACCTACGAACTTTGTTACAAAGGTATTTTGGGGTAATGTAAAAATTAACAAAGTCTTCTTTTCAAACTTTGCAGCAATGGTGGGAGTTTTTTTAAAGTTCAAACTAAACTTTGTCAACAATATACTCACAACGTCACAAAAGATAAGATTAGGTCAATAAGAAAACTATAAGAGGATTTGGTTAAACTTCAAGAGCTCTTGGAGTTAACAAAAAATTAAATAGAGATATAGTCTTAGGAAAAAGAAAGCTTTTTTTTAATGAATTGTTAGATTTAACTATACAAGGTGCTATTATTAGATCTCATTTTCAAAACTTCTATGGATGCACCTTCAAAATTATTTTTTAACCTTGAAAAAAAGAATGGGAAGAATAGACATTCATGCTTTATGTTCAGAAACGAGAGTCCTTTTATTGAACTCTGCAGTCAAATTTTATGAAGATCTGTATAAAACTGAGTTGTGTATACAGATTTCGAATAATGTTTACCTTGAAAATTTGCCGCAGGCAACTGTGGTGTCAGTTTATTCTGAAGGGTGTTCGGGATGATGGTGTTAAAAGCTGAGCTGAAGTCTACAAACAGGATCCTCACATAAGTCCCTGGTCTGTCCAGATGCTGCAGGATGAAGTGCAGTCCCATGTTGACTGCATCATCCACAGACCTGTTTGCTCTGTAGGCAAACTGCAGGGGGTCCAGTGATGTCCTTCAGATAATCCAAAACCAGTCTTTCAAATGATTTCATGGCCACAGACCTTAGAGCCATAGGTCTGTCATTAAGTCCAGTAATTGTGGGTTTCTTTGGGACGGGGATGATGGTGGAGCGTTTGAAGCATGAGGGGACTTCGCACAGCTCCAGTGATCTATTGAAGATCTGTGTGAAGAATGGAGGCCAGCTGATCAGCACAGAGGCAGGCTGGTGACACACCGTCTGGGCCTAGTGCTTTCCTTCTTTTGTTCTTTCTGAAGACCTGGCACACTTTAACTTCACTTATTTGAATTGTAGGTGTGGGGGAGAGGAGGGTTGCTGGAGGTGTGAATGGTTGTGTGGAGAGGTGTTCAGGGCGGGTGTGGGGTGATTTTTCAAACCTGAAATAGAACTCGTTCAGGTCGCCTGCTAGTTGTTGATTCTCCAAAGTGCTGAGGGATGGTGTCTTGTAACTGGTGGTGATATCTTTCATACCTTTCCACACTGAAGCAGAATCACTGGAAAATAATTTGTTAGATTACTCATTACTCTATTAAAACATAACTAATAAGTAGGCTACAGACAAGCAGAGGCCAAAATAATTGCAATGCGCTAAATTTCGCACGTTAAGTGTTTTTCCATAGAGTAAACTACAGCCTTTTTTTATACCATGATCTTTGTCCATTACATTATGTGTTTTATTTATAATTTTCTATGGGAGGAAAACGTTTAACATGCAATTTAAGGCATTGTGTTCTGGGCTCGTCTGCTTGCCTGTATGGAGTTGATCCTTAATATCACTTCCTAATGCATTTCTTACTGCTTAATGCACGTTCATATCTGTCTGTCTGTATAGTTTGCGTCAACAATAATACTTATAAGTTACTGAATTAGATCTTTATCATCTTAGTCTATTAGCCTATGCCACATTATACTGTGTTTTGCGGTGTGGGAGGAAAATTCTAGGTAGCGAAAATTGCAAGTTGCGATTGCAAGTGACATTATAATTTAGTTTCTTTCTTCTCATCTTCACCACCTGGCTACTGTTGTAAAATGTTGATCGATTCAATTAAAAAAATAATAAACAAATAGAATAAAATAAAGATACTGCAAGTGGCGTCACTAGCGGAAGCACAGGTGTCTGAGAGCGCAAGTCTACAGCCAGACCCTTCTCAGTTATCCTCTGAGAAAATTAATCCATCAGAATATGAATGTCTGTGATTGCCGATGATATTTTTTTTCACAAGGCGTTTCCTTGTGTGTTTTGGCCAATGGTTGTACTACATATATATATATATATATATATATATATATATTAAATAAAATAGTTAAACTTTGTATTGTAATAAGAACAGGTCAGAATAAGTATATAGTTTGTAACGCCACGCCAGCAGAGGGAGCCCTCACCCGAGTACTGACTGCATGCTCCCTCTGCTGCTTCTACTGTCACTTCCTGTTTGGCAGTATTTAAGGACGGACCATGTGCTCACAAACTCGCGAAGTATTGCCAGTTTGACCTGCCTTACCGAGCGTCTATTTACACTTTATGCCTGATTACCTGTTGCCATTTTGCTTTGTTCCTGATTCACAAGTTTTCGGATTTCCCTTTGGATTGTTTGCAAGTTGGACTGATTACACGGTTTGATCCCAGCTCTGTTTCCTCTTTATCGCTATTTGGATTATCCCTTCTGTTTTGGCTGCTCAATCGGACTGTCTTTTTGGATTTGACCTACTGCCTGTTATATCACTCAGCTGCTTGGATCATCTTTATGCTTTGTACGCCTGTGGACTGTCTTTCCGGTATTGACCTTTTGCCTGCTCACTTGTACTCTGCTCTTCTGAATAAACAACCGCACATGGATTCTACTCCTGCCTCAGCGTCCTCGTTACAGAGTTTCATTTTTACATAAATATATCTGTTATGCTGAATGACCATGGTTTGTTACTCTGAATGAAGATTTGCCAAAAAGAGAGATAATATTGCCATTGTTCCCATAACTGAAATGTTTTTAGTATTAGTATGTGTCATTAAAATAGTTTTAATAACATTACTGAGTAAATGACTGCAGAAGCATATATTGAAACAGAAGCATATATTGAAACACATTTCTATTTGTCAAAAAGACATTTTTAGGATGAGTATTTTGAATCCCGTGACCTCTCTTGAAACATTGACAGATACATTCCACTTTAATGAGCTCGAGCATTTAAAGTAGCAGACAGCAATCCTGCAGCACATGCTTGGAATGAACTATTGTTCTTTGGTGTAGAGGCTAGCATAGTTACTGTTATAGTTATTGTTCTTGTTGTGAAAGGGCTTTAAGAGTGCCACCCAAGCTACTGGGTCTGAACTTTATTTTGGCTTTTTACAGTGCCAGGCAACTATCTTCACGGCCGTCAATAATTAGTAAATAAAACAAATTAAACAATACCAAAATTCATTCAAATATAAATGTTTTAATAAGTTTAGCACATATTTGTCTATGCTAAACATTCCTCATGTATCTGTAATAGAAATAAGATGCTAAAATTGTTATTAATACAGTGATACTGTCATTCAGTGTAATGGACGACACTGTGGTGTAGCAGAGAATTTGCATTACACTGAATGAAAAAAACAAAAAACATTACCCTGAATGACGAAACTTCTACTTCAGCTAATGTTACAGGCAATCAACTGGCCACCTATTTCAAGGGGGGGTACTCTGGGTTCGGGCCATTCCCGAGCTCGCATCCCTTCCCCAGGACAGCACACCAAATACGCATTACCTTACTTGTGCTAAGTGTAAGTGGGAAGTCATGAATCAGTTTTTTTTTATGATTTCAGAATAACCTCTTGTTCCTGTTACACTGAATGGTCTCTGATAAAACTACATTTTCGGGATAAAAAAAAAAGTAAGACATAGTCTTTTTAACATAACACAGCCAACACTTACTTGAAAATGCCAAGACAACATATATATTTTTAATTTGGTATTTTATGTTTATTTAAATATGTAATGGTAAAATCAAAGTCCGGACCATTGCTGAATGACGACTTTGGAACATAATTTCCCCATATTTTGACATTTTATTGTCACAAAAGTTATTTGAAATATGAAAGTAGACAATTTACTTGCATTTAAAGTTTTTTTTTTTTAATGTATTTAAAATTACTTTTGTAAATATATTTTGATGCGGACATCAAAATGGTAACATTTTGTCTTTGGCACAGTTTGTAACATTTTGAGCACTTTGTTGGACAAAATATATTTAAATATAAATTTCAGTGAAAAATAAACTTCCCAAAAGTTTCACCGTCACAACACAGTAATTTACTCACTCAAAACGTCACTATTTCATGTGGTGGAGGTACACCCAGATACGAATAAATGATTTAAAAAAAAGTTATTACACTTTTACAACAATCACATTTGCAGAGAACACGTACTCTGTGACTAAATAATCCTAAAATTCTAAATAATAAGCATAATCAAGGATAGTACGGGACATTTCCAACCATAAGCATAAACACAACAAAATATATGAACTAAAAAAAATGTGAAAATATTAAATACAGTTGGAAAACATTAAAGGTATTTGTTAAACGCACTATTATTTATGACTCTTTCCATATATATATATATATATATATATATATATATTTATTTATTTATTTTAAATCACAATGTTGTTAAAATATTGTTTTGAACTCCTTGCTACATACAGTGGTTACTATTAACTGTTTTTATATTGTGATTTTTTTGGTTAACTGTATTAAACCAGACTAAAAATCCCAATAATAACTCTGAACATAATAATAAATATTAATTTCGGCTATGTGGAATCCACAACCTTCAAAAATGCAATTCATAGATAATAACAAATGATATTTCAGTGATATTTTGACCACTCACGTAAGAAATGTCTGTCCACGGTTTGACACTTTAGTGATTTTAGACAGCGGGACTTTTATTTTGGCGTTTTATATGACATAATAATCCTGCGCCGCGCTCCTGCATCTGTTTGGGATTCGACTCGAGAAAGGTTTGTGGTTTTTCTGCATTTAAATGGTTTAAATCGATGCAAACTGTGCTGTCTATTTTACAGCTTGTACAATAACTGTAAAGTAATCACAAAGTGATTCAGTTGAAGCTCGAATGAGGACACACTCTGGTCAAAACAATGTAAATACAACGAGAAACAAACAAACTACTGCAAATGAACGAATTAAAATATAACCTATTAATCAATACAAACCAAACTGAATCATAAATGCTTAAATATGAGTGTTTTGGCTAATTAGGTCATTTAAGATCAATTCAGTGTCATTCTGACTGAATAAGATGCACCAGAGATATAGTTTGCATTTCTTTCTGTTAATTATTCTGATCTTAAACAGGACAAAGTGTCCAAACACACAGAAAAACTCCTGCGGAAGCAGCCGAGGTTATAAAGATGGCGTTTCTTAAAGAGGAGAGTGAAGACATCAGGATTGAAGAAGTATTCAGTCTGAAACGAGAAGATACTGAGGAACAAACAGGTTGGTTCTCATTCAGTTCTTTTTTAGAATGTTAGTCTCCACAGAAATGAATGAAATTATAGAAGAATGTCATGTGAGCAGTTTTATTTGACCGAGTGAGACAAATGTTAATGCAGCTGAGATCTATCTACAGCAGGTAAAACAAAGTATTGAACACCATTTTTCTCAGTAAATATATTTCTAAAGGTGCTGTTGACTTGAAATTTTCTCCAGATGTTGGTCCATACATACAAAGAAAGCAAAACAAATAATTTCACAAATTAAGTTGTGTGTAGTAAAATGGAATGACAGGGGAAGAACTACTGAAATGTATTTAATACTTTGTACAAAAGCCTTTGTTGGTAATGACCGCTCAGTGTTTCCCCTATAAATGTTTCCAGCAGCGGTGCTGTTACGTGCCGGAGGTTGTTACCAAGCCGCTCGCGGCGGGTCCGAGGGCATGCACCCCCGGAAGATTTTTTTTTTTTAATAACCCCTTAAACCATGACATCTGGCAAGTTTTGTGGATAGAAATGCACATTTTGAGACATACAAACTTGACATACCATCATCAGAAGGCATGATTATTGCAGCACGTACCTTGAACTGGTCACAAACAAGATTAGGACAGGATTATTCATGTTTTTCTTTTGTGTTAATTTTCAGCTGTAAGGTAGAAATAGATAGTGGAAAAATTAAACGGCACAACCCAGAAAAAGATTATTTACAATTTATTGAAAATGTTATCCTAATGGCAAGGGCCACACCCAATCTGTGAGCACTTAATTTTTCTGGGCTTTTCATAGAAGATTCATATCATGTAGGGTGTCATATCAGGTGAGATTTTATTGATCGGATGTTGGGTTATTTTTTTGTGAAAAAAGGTATGTACCAGGTATCTGCATGAAGAGATTTCAGTGTGCCTGGAGCTGTAGGTATACAGAAATCTTAATGAATGAATAATGGATCTGATTAAAATCACCCTATTCAGTGTGGAAAAGTCATGCTCACAGTTCACACTGGAGATTGGTATGCCACAGGATTTCACCCATCTGAAAAATTAATGGTATTTTCAATACCAGTGAAAATTCACGGTTTTCGGTACCAATTTCGCAGTTCGCTTTCTCCTCTCCACAAGCGCCCGTGGCGTCTGTCGTTGCTATGCAACCATGAACAGAGGAGCGCAAAACCAGAGTGCCGCGTCGCTTTCTGCACGCCCACATTTGAAATATTTGAATGTGAACGGCCCCTTATGGCAACGTGACATTAGCCTAATCAAAAATAATTTCCATTTGTGGCTCTTTCCTCCTTTCTTGTCAACAAGTGGATTCAGAGCCATCGCATTAGCAGCGCCGCCGGTCGCCATGTTTGTGTTTTTAGGTATGTAAGTGAATGTCGTGATATTACTGATCATGTGCTTAATACATTGTAGGGGAAACACTGACCGCTTCAAGACGCCTCCTGTAGGAGAAACGAGCCGCATGCATTGCTCCGGTGTGACTTTAGCCCATTCTTCCACACAGTCTTCAAAGCTCGAGTTCGATGAACTCTGATCTTTAGTGATTCAAGTTTAGGTTATTGGCTGGCCGTTCTTGCACCTTTAATTCTTTCTCTGAAACCAATTGAGAGTTTCCTTGGCTGTGTTTGAGATCATTGTCTCAGTCATCATCCTGGTACTGTAGGAGTTGGGACTGAAGCAGCTAATATTAATTTTCCACTGACTAGGGGCAGGATTTCTTTCTAATTACTGATAGATTTCAGCTGGTGTCTTGGCTTTCCATGCCTTTTTGCATCTCCCCTTTCTTCATGTGTTCAATACTTTTTCCCTGTAATTCCATTTTATTACACACAACTTATTTGTTTTGCTTTCTTTGTATGTATGGATTACTTGGGTTGTTACCGACATCTGGTGAACAGTCACCTTTAGAAATATATTTACTGGGAAAAATGTTGACCTTATCTTATTTTACCCTATCTATCTATTTGGTAAATAAATACAGGGGGTTATATTTTTCATGTTTTTGGGTGATGCATAAGGGAATGAAAATATTCACAAGCTAAAGGTCACTGCACACTGAGTCCGAAATTTTCGCACATTAAAAAATAAATACAACCTCACGTTGTCAGTCACGTTTGCACACTGCCTCCAAAAAAACAAATTCGGATCAGGTTCGATTTTCTGCATTTTCGCGTGCATTTTGATAAAAGGATGGGGAATATGATGATAACTGAAAAACGTATGCGAACATTCGGTGTGCAATGACCTTTAGAATTCAGAGGGTCAAATACACTTGCTCTAGTTTGCAAATACACTATTATTGTAACATTAACATACTTTTAATAAACAGTAAACACTGAATCAAGCAATAATTAAATCATGTCAGAAGCACCAGCCGACTGATAAAACATTTGCGAGCTGAAATAAAACCATTTCTCCTGTTGACACATCTTGCTCGAGTTACATGTTCTACAAGAACTTCCAGTAAATAAAACAGCTAGTAACTTTATAATGAACTGCCGCATAATCAAAGGTGTAAATCCAACTGATTTGAATGTTGTGATGCTCACAAACATTAGCAAAGACAAACTGCACACTAAAGAAATCCTCTATTGTGACTTACACATCTTCCATCATCTTCAGTTGTAAACGTAGCATCAGAAGTTGATCTAGGATGAGTGTTTCTTCATCTTTAGTAGCAGGTGGATTTTTACAGAGAGCCCCATCCACATGAAGACACGTTTAGCTGTATACGTAAAGATTTTGTATCGGATTGGCGTTTCATCCAGACGGTTCCAGCGTTTTGGGAGCGTGAAACCACTATTTTTTTAAACCGGGTCCCAAAGTGGATACATTTGAAGAAGACCTCCTTTGTGTTTTCGTATGTACAGCCAATCCATCTATTTAGTGAAACGATGATGTCATCACCCCACGTCTCGCCCCTGGTCAGACACTGCTACGTCACGTAACAGAACGATTGTCTTTTTAATTAACTAACATTAACACAGATTAATAAATGTATTGTTCCATGTTGGCTTTCTTGTTGTTGTGTTGGGTTTGTAAACAGCATGCAAGGTTTAAGCGCATGCTCCAAGTCGTCTTCTCTGTTTTCAGTGTATCTGTGTGGCAGAATTACAGCTCCACATGCTGGTCTGGCATGTATACTACATCGTTTTGAGTCAGTTTTGTGGTTTGTGTGTACGCAGATGTTTCTTGAGGGGGGGGGGGGGGGGGATCGGCTGGGGAAAGTTCTGGTTTCGTGTGGATGTGGCCTGAGACTTGCTTCTGCTTGTATATGATGCTGTGAGTGAGAGCTGTTTGTTACTTATAGCTAAATAATGGTCACAATTAGGGCTGGGTATCGAGTTCGATACTTTTTAGGCACCGACCGAATTGCCTCGATACCACCGAGTATCGAAAAACGTCTTGTCGTTCGGTGCCAAATTTCGATACCTAAGGGGTTAATCTCATTAATGTCAGTGAGCCAATAATCCTGCAGCACTAGGTGTGTTTGACTAGAAGTGACGCGGCGCTGATTGATCAGTGTTTGACATCCGCGAGAGCAATTCGAAAGCGTACGGAGCAGTCTGCTCTCTATATCGCGCAGTTTCACTTACTTGACACAGACTGAAGCTCGCGTGACATTTCAGCGTCTGCCGTCTCACTAAATGAGGACATAAACACATGAACAACAGCTCTAGAACTGCTCTGAGAGTCACTTCATGAGCATTTTACCGTTTGATTTGAGTAAAACTAACGTCATATCATATACACACAGAACTGTAAAGGTATTCCCGGAAACCCGTCAAAATAAAAGTTCGGATTAACTCGGAAGACACTGCGGCAGAAATATATTAATATTGTTCAGCAGAGTGTACTGCTACTACTAGGCTACTATTAAAATTATTAAAACTCTTATTTTTTAATTAATGATCACACAACATTTCTTCCATGTTTTAATTTTAATAGTAACATTTTGTTTGCCAAAATAAATCGTTTTCTTTTCAATATTAAAGAGAATTTAAAAGAGAAATGAAATTAATGTTGTATGCCTTCATTTGAAAACCAGATACAGAACACAGAATTTCTGAGGAAAAAGAAAACATTTCATAAGGCTGTTTTAAGAATAAATATGAATAAACGAAGTAGTTTTTGTGCATTCAAATAATTAGACATACTACACCAGAATTTAATAACAATAAAACATCCACTTATGAAAGTGGATAAAGATTTTAAATTTCTTGAAGTCTTTAACAACCTCGAATAAATGAATAGAAATGATGATTCTGTCAGAGCTATGCGTTTTAAAACGAGCACGCACAAGTGTAAACTGAAAACTATTTGAGCTTTATTAATTATTTGTACTGATTTATTGTGTTGGCTATATTTTGTTCCTTTGTGCAGTGACTCAGGAGATGAGTCTTTGAGTCTGTATACATGTCAACAAGCTGAAAAAAATAAAACCAAAGTTTTCATAAAATTGGTATCGAAAAAAGTATTGTTCAGGAACCGGTATCGAACTCAAGGTATCGGTATCGAACATTTTTGAACGATACCCAGCCCTAGTCACAATGACAAATACATTTTAATTAGAGATGCACCGATTGACGTGCCAGGGACCAGAATCAGCTGATTTTCTACCTGATCCGCCCAGACTGGTGACCGGCCGGTCAGCCTCACATCTTGCCGGTTCCAAGCCGATCCATTTTGACGTCACACTTATCCTCACATCTGCATGTAAACATGTCATCGGCATGGAAAGTTCTTCACTGTGAGTGAAGACACAATGGGCCTCGTTCATGAAATTTGCTTAAATATGTTCATACACAATTAGGATAATCCCCGCCTATGAATTACAGCTACGCAAATTGCGTGTTCAGGAACGCAGTGGAATATTCCGGTCTACTTTCTCAGGTTCGGCTCCAGTACATTGCATAAATGAAAAAAAGATTAATAGGCCATATGCCTAACAATAAATCTTCTATAATGTGTGTAAAGATTTTTTTAGCCAGCTGAAAAAAAGTAACGCGCTCTTCTTAAAACTGCCAGCTGGTGGCGCTTAAACGCTTTGCTACCATGTATATTACAAATCATAGGAACCAATGTATTACTAGTATCTCATTTTTAAGAATTTGACCAAATATAAAAAAGCAGTAACCAGTAATATTAACCTCTCCATTGTTGTAGGCAGTCGTTCTACAAGTAGGATGGTTGGGTGTTCCGTTTTTTCCAGCATAAAATCATTCAATTTATCTTTTAATTAATGAAAATTAAACAAATCTTTTTTTTGTTTTTTTTGGAAAATAAAGGGGATTTAATATTACAATTAAAACTTTGAAGACATATTTAATGATTATTCCTTAAAAATAAGGTTTTAATCATGTTAGTAGGCTATTACGTACATTCTACTGAACAATAGGAATATATTTCTGCCGCAGTGTCTACAATTGAAACCCAAACTTTTATTTTGACGCGTTGCCATGAATACCTTTACATTTTTGTGTGTATATGATATCAGGATAGTTTTACTCAAATGAAACGGTCAAATGCTCATGAAGTGACTCTCAGAGCAGTTCTGGAGATGTTGTTCTGTATTTATGTCCTCATTTAGTGAGGCGGCAGACGTTAATATCACCGCAAGCCTCAAGCGCGTTTCTGTATGAGAAGCAAACAAAACCGCGCATCTGCGCCATACATTAACACAGGGACAGGCAGAAGTCATATTTAAATAGTTGTTTTGCGGCTTAATATTTACAAATACTAGTGGGAGTGGGCTCACTTGTGTGCGTACGTTTATGTGTGTGTACATCGGGGGGGAACTCCGCTGTGTGCGATACAGAGCGCATGAATGTAATGTTAGAGACAGAAATAACATGCCGTCGTGTAATTAAGACAAATAACATAAGGCTATTTAGTTTGTTAGTTTGTTGGTAGATAAGATAATGGCAGGGGAAACACTGCATTCAATGTTATTGTATGTTTGATGTTTGACAAATACGTTTTTTTCTGCAAAATGTAACATTGTTGAATAGGGCTGGACTATAAATCGAAATGAAATCACAATTGCGATAAGGCAAACGTTGCCACGCGTATTGTCATACAAATCTTTCAGTGAAACACAGGTCTGTGATCAGCAGTAAATCTCCATCCGAAGGCCAGAGGGCGCGCTCATGCGGAAACTCCAAATATGCCCTGCTGAAGAAACCCAGGAAATCCCTATAGCGGTTGCTGAATAAACAGAAGATTGAACTGCTTTCATTGATTCAGCGTGACTAATAAACACACAACTACGACAATATGGTGCTTCGAATACTATACAATGTTGCGTGCCTTATTCTGTGTAAGAAGCCACATCATCTCACAGAAGAATTTACTTCAAACATTCGACTGACGTTATGAAGTGAGTAAAAAACGTTATTAAATGTGGTATTTTCACATGCTTTCAGATGGAGCAACATTTACTACACAGAGCCATAGTTCACTGAGTAGCTACGCAAACAGCTGTCATTATCCCAAACGATAGCTTCGATTTCATAATGGCACGATTATATCATTTGCATTTAGATTTTGTTGTTTTTTTGCGTAGTTGGCAGTTAACTACGTCTCTGTGTAGCAAATGCTCTTCCATCTGAAAGCAGGTGATGGAGATTTACTACTAATCACAGAACCGGCTTTACTGACGAGATTCACAACATAATCACATTCTCAATCGTGCAGCCCTATTGTTGAAAGGTCCGCATATTTCTAATAATTTAAACTGGTGTGTCAAGCTCAGCCCTGCAGCCCAGCCTCTGCAGAGTTTTAACTCCAATTCTAACTGAACACGCCTGAATCAAGGTCTTTAAGGTCAACTTATTAGGTGTGTTGGAGCTAAACTCTGCAGGACTGTGACTCCAGGATAAATGGCAGATTTGGGCCATTTTTATAGTCTGTTTTACTGTTGCTTTTAAATAGAGGTTAACTTGTATTTGTCTCTTTTCACCCTAGACCTGATAGTGCTGAAAAAAGAGCGTGAAGTACTAGATGAAATGCAAGATGAAGATCAGTATAAGAAAGAGCATGATTTCATTACTGGACAAGAATCAATTAGTGGCTCTCAGACAGAAAAGACTGGAAGTAGAGATCATTACACCTGCCAGCACTGTGGAAAGACTTTCAATCAACATGCAAACCTTAAAGTCCACCTGAGGATTCACACTGGAGAGAAGCCTTATACATGTCAACAATGTGGAAAACATTTCAATGAACATGGAAACCTTAAAGTCCACCTGAGGATTCACACTGGAGAGAAGCCTTTCACCTGCCAACAGTGTGGAAAATGTTTCACTAAAAAAGGCACCCTCAAAAGCCACATGAATGTTCACACAGGCGAGAAGCCTTACACATGCACCCTGTGTGGAAACAGTTTCAGTCAACAAGGAAGCATTAACAGGCATATGAGAACTCACACCGGAGAGAAGCCATACATCTGCAAACTGTGTGGAAGGAGCTTCACAACAAAACCAAACCTTAGGTATCACATGAACAGTCACACTGGTGAGAAACCATTTACATGTGATCAGTGTGGAAAGCATTTCAGACATAAAGGAACCATTAAAAAGCACATGATGATTCACTCAAGAGCTCCCCTTCTCAGTTTTATATGTCATCAGTGTGGGCTGAGATTTCCAGACAGTTGTCACCTTAAAAACCATGTAAAATCTCACACTGGAGAGAAGCCTTTCATGTGCAATGACTGTGGAAAGACTTGCTCAAACAAGACAAACCTAAAGATTCACATGAGAATTCACACTGGAGAGAAGGCCTTCACCTGCCCTCAGTGTGGAAAGAGTTTCAGATTTAGAGGAAACCTTCGGAATCACATGAAAGTTCACAGTGCTGAAAAGCCTCACACCTGCCCTCAGTGTGGAAAGAGTTTCACACTTAAAGGAAACCTTAACATTCACATGAGGATTCACACTGGAGAGAGACATTTCACATGTCTCGAGTGTGACATGAGTTTCACATATCATAGAAACTTAAAAGATCATTTGCAAACTCATTCTGGCAAGACATTGACGTTCTTCAGCATGAAAAGTTTAGAAAAAGGAGCAATTTAAAAAATCACCAGCACATTCACTCTGGAAGAAGGTGCCATAATGTGTAATAATCACACAAATACACCTGGAAAGGTCATGTATGTGTGAGACCCTATTTGTCGTCTTTGTCTGGAAATCATTTTAAATAGCTCTGCAGTATTGGCACCAGAAGAGGAGTTATACACCAAAAGTTTGATGACTGAACTGGCAAAAATAATTTGGAGGGCTGAAATTATTGACTGGAACAGTGACATTTCATGAGCTTTTTCATGATTAATCTTGGTTTTGGTTTCATTTTCATGGGCTTTCAGGTTACGTTCACACTGCAAGCCTTAAGCCCGAGACACACTGCATGATTTTAACGATCCTATAAGATCATTGTAAGTCACACTGTGCAACATGAACTAATAAACATGGCTGCAACGTGTGTAGACCGTAGGATGATGACACCTATTGAATCCTAAGCCAAGTATGCAAGTTACAATACAAGAATAAACCGGATTAATGCAAGGTGCTTACTTGAATTTGACTTTTTGAAGTAAAATCCTGGAAAACCCTTGAAAAGTGCTTGAATTTTTAAAAAGCAGTATATAGTGTTATTACAGTGAAATAATATGGCAGTATATACAGTGAAATTAGTGTTATTTTTTCTCAATAAAACGATCTTTTCATGCGAAATTAACGATGCAGCGCGTCTGATATAAATACAGAGCTGTTTCGCCTGGCTTTTAGCAGCGCACGAGATCTTGCAATATTATTCCTTAAGGTGAAAAGCGGCCTCGCGATATCAGTATAATGTTGTGTTTGTGGTAAAACCTTTGATAGTGCTTGCATTATATTGTTTGGTCTTTTATTGTATGTGCTGTTTATTTGGGAACGCATATAAAGTCTGTTTTGTTGCACTCTTGTCATTTACAAGTGTGGAGCGCTTCTCCATCTTCTGAGATGATCTCAATCTCAGCCGCTTGGAACGCAAACTCTTCCTCTGCATATGCTGTTAGTTTGTGTTGCTTAACGTTCATCTGGGAAAACAGTGTGTATTATCTCAGTAGATTTGTAACGTAAATCATTTATAAACATATGCCAACACAGGAGAATACATCAACATATTCCTAAATATGTGATTTGTTGTACATCACGATTTCAAAATAAAAGCTCAAACCCTCGCTCTGAGTTTGCATGTGGCCAAATATTAAAATTACGTGGATTTAAACGGCGTTGAATCACACTGTAAGGTGAAGCATTGCCAGCCCATTGGCGCCATCTGCAGGTATTTGTAATAATACACAATATACTTAAAGTCGGCATGAAATCAAAATGGATTATTTTCTTTACTCGCGCACATTGCTAGTCTTGATGTGAACAATTAATTCGTGCAAGTTAATCTGCTGAAAAAAATTGTCTTGGTAATCTTTAATCAAAATCTGGACAGTGTCAGTTTGACGGCTTGGGCAGGATATCCTTAAACACACCCGTCCAACCGTTAGATTGCTGTGAGTGAGAGACAGAGAGGAGGAGCGCAAAAGTAAAACCATCCCCTCCATTCAATATCCCATTTCAGCTGGAAATACATCACTGCACTGAAATAAAGTCGACAGCAACTTCCGGTTCATGTGGACTTTAAATCGGTTATGTTCATATTTTGTGTAGGCATATTATATTACGTTATCTCATTTTGAAAGTGAAAGTGAAGTGACATACTGCCAAGTATGGTGACCCATACTCGGAATTCGTGCTCTGCATTTAACCCATCCATCGTGCACACACACACACACCGTGAACACACACACACCGTGAACACACACCCGGAGCAGTGGGCAGCCATTTATGCTGCGGCGCCCGGGGAGCAGTTGGGGGTTCGGTGCCTTGCTCAAGGGCACCTCAGTCGTGGTATTTAAATTGTTAAGACTTTTGCGGAGCTGCCTAACTTCGCTGCTCACTCCATTCGGCCGGAAGCGGAAGTCCCTTACTGGTCGATTCTGGTCTAAAACAGCAAGTGCAGATCATGAAGAATCTGAGAGCTTGCGTCTCTTTTCTGCTGATTGGCTGGTGCTTGGATGGCACTCTTCATCTGAAAATTCAACTTGATGGCTGTTGCATGGGAAAGAATGGAAAGATAATTAGCACCACATGTCAAGTAAACAATTCTGTATAGTTTTTATATGGCTGGCCATTCAATCAACAATCAAACTGATGGGCAGTCGTTTAGACAGCATTCATTCTAAAACTTGTCCATTCAATCAACAATCAATTCCTAGCACACATACAAACCCGATTACAAAAAAGTTGGGACACTGTACAAATTGTGAATAAAAACAGAATGCAATGATGTGGAAGTTTCAAATGTCAATATTTTATTCAGAATACAACATAGATGACATATCAAATGTTTAAACTGAGAAAATTTATCATTTTAAGGGAAAAATAAGTTTATTTTAAATTTCATGGCATTAACACATCTCAAAAAAGTTGGGACAAGGCCATGTTTACCACTGTGTGGCATCCCCTCTTCTTTTTATAACAGTCTGCAAACGTCTGGGGACTGAGGAGACAAGTTGCTCAAGTTTAGGAATAGGAATGTTGTCCCATTCTTGTCTAATACAGGCTTCTAGTTGCTTAACTGTCTTAGGTCTTCTTTGTCGCATCTTCCTCTTTATGATGCGCCAAATGTTTTCTACGGAGGAAAGATCTGGACTGCAGGCTGGCCATTTCAGTACTCGAATCCTCCTTCTACGCAGCCATGATGTTGTAATTGATGCAGTATGTGGTCTGGCATTGTCGTGTTGGAAAATGCAAGGTCTTCCCTGAAAGAGACAACGTCTGGATGGGAGCATATGTTGTTCTAGAACTTGGATATACCTTTCAGCATTGATGGTGCCTTTCCAGATGTGTAAGCTGCCCATGCCACACGCACTCATGCAACCCATACCATCAGAGATGCAGGCTTCTGAACTGAGCGCTGATAACAACTTGGGTTGTCCTTGTCCTCTTTAGTCCGGATGACATGGCGTCCCAATTTTCCAAAAAGAACTTCAAATTTTGATTCGTCTGACCACAGAACAGTTTTCCACTTTGCCACAGTTCATTTTAAATGAGCCTTCTGGGTCATGTTTAGATATGGCTTCTTTTTTGACCTATAGAGTTATAGCCGGCAACGGCGAATGGCACGGTGGATTGTGTTCACCAATGTTTTCTGGGAGTATTCCTGAGCCCATGTTGTGATTTCCATTACAGTAGCATTCCGGTATGTGATGCAGTGCCGTCTAAGGGCCCGAAGATCACGGGCATCCAGTATGGTTTTCCGGCCTTGACCCTTACGCACAGAGATTGTTCCAGATTCTCTGAATATTTGGATGATATTATGCACTGTAGATGATGATAACTTCAAACTCTTTGCAATTTTTCTCTGAGAAACTCCTTTCTGATATTGCGCCACTATTTTTCACCGTAGCATTGGGGGAATTGGTGATCCTCTTGCCATCTTGACTTCTGCGAGACACTGCCACTCTGAGAGGCTCTTTTTATACCCAATCATGTTGCCAATTGACCTAATAAGTTGCAAATTGGTCCTCCAGCAGTTCCTTATATGTACATTTAACTTTTCCGGCCTCTTATTGCTACCTGTCCCAACTTTTTTGGAATGTGTAGCTCTCATGAAATCCAAAATGAGCCAATATTTGGCATGACATTTCAAAATGTCTCACTTTCAACATTTGATGTGTTATCTATATTCTATTGTGAATAAAATATAAGTTTATGAGATTTGTAAATTATCGCATTCTTTTTTTTTGGAATCGGGTTTGTACACTATATAGATATATAGTGTGTGTGTGTGCTAGAAACAAATGACAGAAACAACTAATAATCCAATATATACAAATATAAATAGATGAATAAATGAATACATATAAAGTAGCATCATCTTTTTCAGACAACAATGCATTTACCTTATAAATCAAATGGGAAAACAAACACATACTCACTCACTCTCTCTCTCTCTCACACACACACGTATAATGTGTGCATGTTACAAAACTCACTGATATAAAATTGGATCATCTTTTCCGTCCTCAAGTATATCACCCTCGCCGCTGTCTTCACTCTCCTCAATTTCATCATCGCTGCTTCGAGTGATCGCAAATAAAACATCTTCAGCAGAAAAAAACTTATTTTGACGATCCATTTGATGAGAGAATCCGCCCAATAAGAAAGACGCGAAAACAGATGTTGACTAGGGAACCGTCTTTTTACTATGGATTGTTAGCTGTCGAATGACAGGGGTGTGGTCACAGCCTACTTCGCAGGTTAGCTCCTCGAGCGGAATGGAGAGTGACTGATTCAAATAAAAATAAAAACATCTTGTTCGCGAGGAATTTAAACTTCCCGGGTATCGTTGGAATCGTGCACTGATTGTCTACGTTTTCTATCAGTCATATAATTTCGATTCTTTCATTGGCTTTCGTTGTAAAGACAAAATAATAGGATCTGCATATCATGACGTCAAAATATTTTGACCTATATATTGCCTATCTTTGTATTTGTGTGTGTGTGTGCGGTCTTAATTTGTTCATTACACTCTAAGCAACATTCGGCTACCGGGAGTCTGTTTTCTATGGGTCATTCTATGAAACTGGTGGCTTTCCTGTCCCGGCCTCAACCACCAGGAAAAACACTTAAAAGTGTCAGATAATGACACAAAATGTATGTTTTTTGTTTTAATTGAAGTGTTTTATTGTTAATAAAACATATGTAAGACAGTTATATTGCAAACCATATTGTAGAACACAGTCAGTGCCATGAAATTGGCTTGTCCCTCGGGTCAGGAGTCGTGGTAGTGACATATTTAGAGTTAAAGAATATATTTTTCTCCCCCTTTAAATGGCATAATACAAAGGTAAGTAGTATAGTTATTTAGTAGACTACTTAAAAAACTAAAATATCAACTAAATATTATAAATAATTTACAGGGAATACCTGTCCCTCAATTTCAATTGGTGTTAAAATTGATAAAAACCACCACTTTGAAAAAAATCAACATCCTTGCCAACTTCTTCCTGGGTCAAAGGTTCATTGTAGGCGTGGCTGTTTTGAAAAGCACATGGTGAGTGTGCACTCTCTCTTCATCTTTTAGCAATTTGATAAATAATTAGATAATTTCATGCGAGGACTTAAGATGTGTCACTGGTGTTCTACAGTTTGTAGTAAGGGGAAAGGAAATGTTCTTAATATAATTTTTCAAATTGCATGATTAAGTGATTTATTTACAATTTAAGAAGTGTGGTTTGAGCTACTGTGGCCTCCATCTTAGATATGCCATTTTGTCTGCAGATTTGTCACTGGTGTTATCGTCACTGGTGTTACTGTTGCTGCTGGTAACACCAGTGACATGACGATAACACCACTAACTTTTTTCTCAACATAAGGTTTCATAAAAGCCTCAACAATATTAATAAAGACTTGTTAGCATTTCATTACTGTTTTAATATTGTAAACACATAATATTGCTTTCCTTTTGACAGATATGGCAAAATTAAGTGCTGCTGTAAAGCAAAGACTCTACAGTAGGGATGTAACGGTATGAAAATTTCTAATCACGATTATAGTGACCAAAATTATCACGGTTATCAGTATTATCACGGTATTGTTAAAATGTGCTGGAGATGTTCAAAAAGTAACGAAACATAAATCACTTCACCAAGTTTCATACTTAAAAATCAACAAACAGCAAATAAAATGACTTTTTGTTTGTATAATCACTAAAACAATAACATTACCAATGAGGTCTGTATTTTAAATGACAATTTGACTGACACCAGTTTAATAGCATGTTCAAATAAATAATGTAAATGTTCAAATAAAGCTTTGAAAAAGTTTAACATAAAGGTAGACCACACATTTCAGCCTTTAAAGAAAAGGGTTAAATTAAAATGATAATTAATAAATGATTATATGTATTTTATCTGCTTCATAAATAATCGTATATAGAATATCTGAATTGTTTAAATGTACATAAGTTTGTTTTTCATCAACCGGTTAAAATTTACAGCAGGTCATGCAAATTTGGTCAATTTTTTGGCCAGACAGAAACTGCACACAGACTGAATGTAAATAAGTGTCTGTAAATCCACTCTCTGACAGCAGGTGGCGCTTTATACGGAAAAGCTGAATTACAGCTGATTCCTGTGAACTCCGCGAACACTTCCTTTAGGTATTACATGGAGCTAAGATGAGAACAAAATGCCATCGAATTGTTTCTGAAGACAGTCAGATCCTTCAGAGGTACATTCATATGATTAATTCATTGATATATTAATTTGTATAATTCCCTTAGCACTCTTTTAAAACCTTCCAGCTTTTCCGCCCTATTTTCACTCAGAACGAAACTACTGTGATGCTGTGCGCACGTGAGACTGTTACTGAAAACTGCTTTATGCTGGACAGTATTTATTTATCGCGAGTTGTTTAAATCACGGTAATCGAATACGGTTTTAATGATAATTAAAATATGAAACGGTAATACTAACCGCGGGGAATTTTATCATGATTTATCGTCAAACCGGTAATCGTTACATCCCTACTCTACAGGCAGCGCAGGGATGCTGACCCAGACCGCAGAGCAGCCTACCTTAAAAGATTTGGAGGGTCAAAAAAGAAAGAGAGTGAAGGATCTCACAGAAAGGGAAAAAAGACAGGAGCAAAGGAAATGGCGGGTCAGACAGGCAAAACACAGAGAGAGATTGAGAGCAGGAAAGACGGTGTTGGCTAATGGCCGTGATCTCTCACCTCCACATCAACCAGGTGTCATCAACCCGGATACCTCAGCTCCACTTCGTCCAGATGTCATCGAGTCTCACCACAGTGGACAGTGGTGCATCGTGAACTATGATGAACAACCATACCCTGGCGTTATACTGGATGTCGAAGAACATCATGTGAAAGTTAAGTGCATGCACAGGAATGGAGTAAACGAGTTCTACTGGCCAAGCCCAAGAGATGATATCAACTGTTATGGAGATGACCAGATTGTTTGTCTGATGCCAGAGCCGCTGCCAGTGAACAAAAGATGGGTTCAGATTGACCACAGTATCTGGAAGTACTTGGAGGAGCACCTGAATGTATGAAAGTGTCAGATGTGAACTGGCTACTAGTGAAGAAGCCATCAGTGGCTTCAATGGAGACTGGCTCGGAAATGATAACAGATGGACGCGACACAATAACATGGCAAAGACAAACATATTTCAAGTAAAAGTGAAGAACAGTTAGTATAGGAAATATTTCATGAACATGTTTTACTGCATACAAAATGTTCGTATCAGTGCCGTTGGGAAAACAGTTTTAGTTTTGCGTTCAATGTTAGTGTTTCTAATGTTCTAGTGGACGTTTTGTTTGTATGACAATGTTGTGTTATGAAAGACACATTTTAGTCAAAAGGCTTCATCTTTCGGTCTTAATCTGACTAATAACCTTTATTTTATTGTTCATATTAAATTTACATTTTATGAAATATGAAATTATTTGTAATGTAAAATGACTAATAAATGTATAAAAAATAGTTTGAAATAATCTTAAGGTTTGTCATTGGTTTCACTTTGCGTCACTGGTGTTACCGCATGGCATATTGGTTTTCTGGCATCAGAGTTGCCCAGTTTCATAGAATATGGTTTTTTATCTACCTAACTGTTGCTGCATTCCTTAGTAAGCATTTTAAGGACTCCATGTAAATATCACTATATCAATAAGCTATTCATAATTTTTTCTACCTCATATTGCTGCTATTTAAATAACCTGTACAACTTTTTGCACATTCCTCTTATATTACTATTTAAGTCAACAACATACTGACCTGCACATTTATATTTATATTTTTTTTATCTTATTCTTTTATTTATTTTATTTTTCTTAATTTGTATACTATACAATTGCACTGTCCTTTGTAACTGCTGGTTATACTCTGTATAATTGTGTATGTGACGAATAAAAATCTTGAATCTTATTTTGATTGGTCAGATCGCCTGTCAATCAAGCTCTTTGCGAACGGTCAATTCAGAAGAGAGATCCCGATCATGTGGAGGAGCTACAGAGCGCACAACGGTAAAGCCATGTTTAAATGTGATGATAGAGGAGAGAACTAATTCAAACATCTGCTTACACTTTAGGCGTGTGGCTGTGATATAAAGCCAATTTTATTGTTTATTTTGATTTTGGCTTCCAAGGATCATAAAAAAAAGATGTGAGGTTAAAGTATTAAAAACTATCAGCGTTTCTTCTAGTGCAACTTCTTTCCCTTCTTAGCGGTGCACGTTCCTCCCAAAAACCCAAACTTAACGTCAGAATCAGCACAATTGAGATTGCTGTAAAATGCAGTCTTTACTGTTGCTAAATTGTGGGACATGGCTTGATGAAACATTGAAAGCACAATAATCTGTGCACAAGATAGAGGGCGGTTGCACATTTAAGGGGGATTTATTCTGAAAAATATAAATGAATCTATCTTTTAGTAGCAGCACTCGTGGTTAACACATTTACTCTCGCTCTGGAACTCTCTCGAGATTCAGCGTGTATTGAATATTACATTTTTAACATACAAATATTATGCACCAACTGATTAGAACAATATCTCTGCTACATTCTCAATAAACAACAATCGTGTTGTCACATGAACTCATGTTAACGTGTAAACTTATAAATCAACGCATAACACGGTTAATACAACAGATACTTGCTTCACTTTCTATTCAAACTAATTGGGAAATATACACACAACCATTATAAACATTAATACACTTAGGTCTCACACATTTTCCACCAGTTTATCTGAAAAATACGAATTAATCTTTTAGTAGCAGCACTCGTGGTTAACACATTTACTCTCGCTCTGGAACTCTCTCGTTCCATAACTCGTGAATTTACCGCCACCTGCTGGTGTAATCTGAGACTGCGATTTCTTTTAAACCCAACATGTCTATTTAATATTAGAACCACAGTTATGTAGCTTATTTTTTTCCATTGATTTACATTTCTGGAATGCAATGCTTTCACCCATTGCGTTACACGTGCACCAAAATGGACAAGCAAATTACACTTCGGGATCAGGTGCGTCTAAACAATCAAATACACACAAAAATATGTAAAAAAAAAAAAAGTATTCACTTGTCTGGATGTAAACAGCGGGGAGAAAATCCGATGTGTGTCAATATATATGCAGTCACCTTCTGATGATCGGGCAACAACAAAATGCTTTAATCTGAATAACAACTTTAATAAGCATTAATATATCAAATTACACAGTGAACAATATGCAGTATTATTTTACTCTTGGTTATTTTATTACATTTTTTTAAGCTGTTACTTACCTGAACAGTAATGTTAGTAGACCTCCATGAAAAATAAAGCAGTTTATTTCATTTGTATTTTTGTTTTATTGTATTTGTCAGTTTGTTTTACTTTGTTTCCTTGTTTATGTTCTTTTTTTAGCTTATCGTATGTAAATAAAACACTAAAAATGCCTGCACACTGGTGCATTTACACATTTATGTTTTATATTCATATCAGTTAGGCTATAATTATTTTATATTTCAGAATATAAAACAATGTTAATTAAGCTCTTAATTTGTTATATATATATACAGTATTTATATATGTGCGTGTATGTATATGTGTGTGTGTGTGTGTGTGTGTGTGTGTGTGTGTGTGTGTGTTCACTACTCACTGCTGTGTGTGTGCACTTGGATGGGTTAAACGCAGAGCACCAATTTCGAGTATGGGTCACCATACTTGACAATACGTCACGACTTTTTTAAAAATAATGAAAGTAATACGAGTGTACACTGTAACATGATGAGTAGTCTGTATGTTTATTATTAATAGCTTACTCTATTCAAAAATAGATTTTAATAACATGCTAAACAATAATAATTAGTTTCTCAGATATAAAATGTCTTCTTTTTTTTACGATAGTACAAAGCATGCGTGAGTCTATGGCTACAAAACCTATATATATATATACAGATGCTCCTGATATTAACATGCTCAAAAAAAAAATTATAAATTTTTTTGGTTGTTTGTATTTTATTGAATCAGATACCTGCACCACAGATGATGAATCCTGATGACTTTCTTCAAACTGTTTTCCTCTTGAGAGCGCTGTACCAACATCAGATGTTCAACTACACTGATATTCTAATGGTAAAACAAGATCCTTGACTACTGATTGTTTTTTTTTCTTGAATCCCTGGAAATAAGCAGAAACACTTAAATAACATACGTAAATATCAGGTATGAACAGAATCTGTTGCAGGGAATGAGTCAAAGTCTGTTCACATCTCTGTGGTTAGATCAGTGCACAATAATGTGTCTTTGACCTTCATTATGTATGTTTTGATTATACTGTGTTGTAAATAAAATATAAGTAATAAAAAAAAAAACAAATTCAATCTCCTCGCACTCTGTCTTACCTGCCTCAGTCAAGTCACACTGATGGGCCATTATGGGGCCATTAGGAGAGGGCCCTTTGTCTCTCAGGTGAAAATCACTTAATATTCAAGCCCATTACCACTCCCTCGCATATAGGCTTTCAATCACTAAACATGTCTTTAAAAATTTAAATCAATATATTGTTTTCTGTGAAGGAGTAAGCAGAATGATTTTCACATAATTGTGAAGGAAATATTCTAGCCTACAAGACTTATTCAGTATGTGTTTATTTTCAAAATAGATGCATTAATTTTAGCCATTCTCATTTGCTAGGAGAAGTAAGCACAGAATCAACTTTGCGCTGCTGCGCGTGATCTGGATCAGACAAATATACACATGCATATTGAAAAGCGGATGTTTTGGAAAATGCTACACCACATTTAAAAAAAAAAAAGTTCTAGTAAATTAGGCTTTCTTATTATGGATTACAAAAAAGGTCTCGTGTGTTATATTTCCACTTGCACTTATCTTAAAGTTGCTTTGGGTTTGTTGATTTATTATTTATATTTATTTGGTTGTTTTATTAATGAAAAACCCAATTCAAGTTCAAGAACAAATAGTTTTGTATTGTTTTTGTTTTGTTTTATTGTATTTCTTTTACATGTTCAAAATAAAGTCTCAAAAAACAAAACAAAAAAAAAACAATCAAATTCAGCAAAAAAGTGAAGTTTGTGTCTTGCTGCTGTTACGAAATGTTTTTTTTATTTTTGTTTGTTTCTTTCAGCGTTCTTTTTATTTAAAAACATAGTTGGTGCATTTTGTTTTGCGATGCTAAAACCATTTGAGGTTTAAATAAACACTGTTTGAATTGTTAATAATGTGTCTCAATCGGTCATTGAATTTATGTATTTATTGTTATGACCTTAAAAAGTGGATTCAGCATTGGGGAAATATTAGCATATTTTTTCTCAAAAATAATACATTTATAGTATATTGCTTGTGTGTTTCAAACACACTCATAATTAATTTGTAATGCACTCGTAACACAAAAAAGTACACTTTAATTAATTCATTTGTAATGTACTCATAACACTTTAATATCACTAATCAAGCATGAAAATAGGCATTTACTTAAAGTGTACTTGTTCCAATTTAGCATCAAAAAGTACACTAAATACACTTAATGTTATACATTAGTATAATTTTATTACAACTAAAATACACTTAGTACAAAAATATTTTATCCAAAATAGCACACTTGTCTGTGGCATTGATGTTAATCAAGCAACAAAATAAAGACAATCACTCACTGCTCTTGACTGAAAAACTTTAGTAGCCCTAAAGATTCATTTCAATTTATTTATAGAAATAAATGTGTCTGCTTGAAAGAATGAAGAATATGGTAAACAAGTTGCTATAAAGAATGCATAATTATCCTATATAACCATGGGTATTTCATTAAAAAGAAGACCATGTTCTTGTTCTTCATGAGAAGTGATTTTATTTCATTTTAACATAAAGGCATGTTGTGTGTCACCGCAGTTAAATCGGTGTCTATCATGATAAAACCTTAATATCAAACCTATATAATACGTTTGGAAGTTTTAGAGAAATGCTTAATAAATGCACTGTAACTGAACCCATTAGATTTTAGCCGACTAAATGTACTGAAGATTTAGTCGACTAAAACTTGACTAAAACTAAAAACAATTAAAATGACTAAAACTAAATGGTATTTTAGTAAAAAAAAACTGACTAAAACTAAATCAAAATTAACACTGATCTTCCTGGTGGATGGGTGGGTGTTATGGAATTTTTTTTCTCAATAAAAATAATTGTTCACAAAACAAACATTAGAAACTTGAAAAAAAGATTTATTTTCACCAGCCGAGTACACTCAAAAAAATGATTCTTTAAACTTACTTAATTCGATTATGGACAGTGGTTCCACACAACCAAATTGCTCTTTATTTACATTAATGGAATTTTTTGAGTCTATTTAAAATTACTGTGTTGAGCCAACACAATTGAATGAGGAAAATCAATGTGAAGTAGTACTGTCCAACCAAATCAATTTAATCATTTTTCTTTAACTTAAACCAGTTAAGTTCAATCAACATGTTTTGGTTTACTAAAACTGGCCAAATGTGTTTCATTGAGCCTACATAAGGAGCTTGGTTTCATATAAGCCAATTACATTATGGACAGTGGTTCCATCCAATTAGTTCTTGTTATTTTTACTCAATTGTTTCTATTTAAAGTTACTCCCTTTAACAAAGCATTTTTTGTGTGTGTGATTGTCAAGTAATGACTCATACAAAGGCAAGATATGTAACACATGATCAAACTGTATTTGTTAAACAAGCACAAACAGTTTTAAACAGACTGACTGCTCAATCTTACATTCAGAGTCTATAGACTTGTGCAAATGCATTAACATTGTTTTTCAGTTTCAATGCATTATTTTACAAAAGTCAACAAAAATAAAGTTCTTCCTTTTAATTGAGAAAAAAAACACGGTCAGAAATGACAGTTGGCTGATTATAATTGAGGTTCTTGTCAGAAATCAATTCAGTAATATATTAAACAACACTTACAAAAAAAGTAACTTCTACTATGCCAAGCAGCCTCCAAGAAATGGGCAGCATGCACAACTTCCTCTAAAAATAATCTGAAAAACATTTTAATTTAGACTAAGAACGGATAGCTAACAACAATTATCAAATGACAGCCTGAATCAATGAGATCACTGCTGTAGAATGTAATGGATAGATTTTTTACAGAAAATTACAGATGCCCTGAGCACCTACAGGAAATAGTCACCTTGCAATAATTTTGAACATAGATAAATACAGCTGAACAAATGTAACCCACATTACAAAACAACAAAAATGGCAAACCATTTTCTAAAATTTGGCATTTAAAGGCAACCGATAAAATATGTTCCAGAAAGAGTCTTTACTCGAACACAGAGAAGAGCTTTGTCTTCAGTGTTTGCACTTTATTGGATAACTTGTTGCCATCAAGCACCAGAAATAACTTCTGTAGTACCTCGAAAGTGTACCTGAGTTCAGGAGGGTAGCTTAAGTTTAGTCCATGTATCAGTCCCAGCAACATGGCTGTTGCATTTGGTACACTGCAAAGGTCCTGGAGAACTTTTTCACCTTCCAACACCACTCCAACATCTGCTGGGCTGTCTTCAATGTTGGCACCTTCGTATCGTATGACATAGATTCCCATGACAGCTTTCTGGATTGCCTCCTGAGTGCTGGCACCATCTGTATCCTACAGAGGTAATTTAAAATGGATAACTCTTAAATTCCTACATATTAACTGTGACACAGCATTTAATATCCTTGAAAACACAGGAACATTTTTTGTTAATAAAAAATAAATAAATACTGACCATAAACTCCAGAATAAGATTGCTAGGATCTTCATTCAGGTAAACACACAGGGACTTGATTATGCATTCTCTCTTCACTTCAATGTCATCAGTCTAAAGATGCAAATAACAATATTAACAAAATATAGCAGTTACATTTTTACAAAATCACAGGCACATTTAAAAATTGTCAGTCATTCCAGTCGTTCATCCATCATGTGCTTAATAATTTTCTTAAGGGAAAGAGCCTGCTCCTGGAGGGCCACTGTCCTGCGGAGTTTAGCCCCAACCTAATTAAATACACCTGAACCAGCTATTCAAAGTTTAGGAATTTTCAAATAAGACTTACTACAACTTCCAGGTAGGTGTGTTGGGTAAATTGTAGCTAAACTCGGCAGAACACCAGCCCTCCAAAAAGTAGT
The DNA here is from genome assembly GCF_936440315.1 of Barbus barbus. Lineage (NCBI taxonomy): Eukaryota > Metazoa > Chordata > Actinopteri > Cypriniformes > Cyprinidae > Barbus > Barbus barbus. The sequence goes on from NC_136731.1 coordinate 9,210,063, forward strand.
TTGGACAAGCCTGCCTTCTGTCAAAACATTTTTGTAAGCTAATGCATTTGCAAAATCGCCAGTTTTTCATTAATTGTACTTCAAATGTTAATAAATATATTCCTATTACATTTTCGTCTTTTTTGTGCATGCTTATGACCATAACCCCAAAACTCAGAGGCTGGTGAGTTGAGAGGAAAATGTATAAAGGGTTAGTTCACCCAAAAATGAAAATTGTGTCATTAATTACTCACCCTCATGTTGTTCCAAACCCATGAAACCTTTGTTCGTCTTCAGAACACAAATTAAGATTTTTTGATGAAACCCAAGAGCCCTTTGACTCTCCATCGACAGCAAGGATCCCATCACGTTCAAGGTCCAGAAAGGTACCAAAAACATTGTTGAAATAGTCCACGTGACACCACTGGTTCAACCGTAATTTAATGAAGCTACAAGAATATTGTGCACAAAAAAAAAACATGACTTGATTCAACAATTCTTCTCCTCCTGCGTCACCATTTTGGCACGTACCAAGAAGCAAGCGTGTGCTTTGATCTGAACATAACGCATGCGCGTGGTGTTGCTGATGTAGATTACATGCGCTACGCCTTGTTGAACCCTCTTGCCAGGGTGACTAAGAGGAGAATAATTGTTGAAGTAGTTATTTTAGTTTTTTGCGCAACGAAGTATTCTCATAGCTTCATAAAATTACGATTGAACCACTGATGTCACATGGTCTATTCTGTTGACGTTCTTGGTACCTTTCTGTACCTTGGATGTGGTAGGACCCTTTCCAACTATTGCAGGGTCAGAAAGCGCTCGGATTTCATAAAAAATATCTTATTTTGTGTTAAGACAAATTAAGGTCTTACGGGTTTGGAATGACGTGAGAGCGAGTAATTAATGACAATTTTTGGGTGATCTATACCTTTAATTATGGCTGGGACAATAAATCGATGTCGTGATTCTCTATGGAATCGACTCGGAGCTTAGTTTTTAACAGCAGAAGGCGCACTCTAGGCTACTTTTTAACCGTACTTTCAAATGCTCACGAAAAAGAGGGCTTGTGCATTTGTCATGCAAGTGGACAAATGTACTTGCACCTCAGCTTTTATGGCACAAGATTAAAGTAAACAGCTCACTATGAATACCCTTGTAATTCACTTAAATTTTTTCAAACTTTATTAACGATTATTTTAGGTTCAAGTTTATGTGTAATGACTTGGAGGCAAGCAGAGTACGGCTGTTTGTAAATCATATAGTACCATCTGTTGTTAAATACTAAGCTCTGAATGGATTCAAGAGAGAATCGCAATGCATTCAGAAAATCTCAGAATCGATGCAGAAGTTTCTTGATTCGCGATGCATGATTTATTGCCACAGTCCTAGTTTTATTTCAAGGTTTTGTTGAGTGCAGTTGTTCATACCTGTGTAGTAGGCACCAAGAGGGTTTTAATTCTTTGCCCAACTACTCCTCCTCTGTTTGCAAAAATCTTCATAAGCTTTGCAATGTATGCATCCATCTTGGCAAAGAATGTTGACACCAATGGGACTGTTGTAATTCTCTCAAATTCAGCACAAACCTACAAACACAGTAATTTGTTACCAGAACACCAATATAAGTTAACACAAAGACAGCAAAGACTAATTTTCACTTAAAAACTTCACTTACCTCTTCTGTTCTGAAAAGAGCAGGCCACCTGGTTTTGAAGTCTGAGATAAGTGGTTCCTTGATCACCTCATGCCTCCTGATGGAAAAACTTTTGTCCATCAGCATTCTTACATTCTTCTCATTGTTCTTCTTTTTTACTTCAGTCAGAAGTGTTTTTCTGACTGCCTCAAGAGTTTCATCCGTTTCCCCTTGTGGATGGGAAGGGCAGTAGTTCACCTCAGCCTTGCGTGGTTTTTTTACACGATATGCAGGACTGGATATTCCATCTGGCTTATGCTTGATTGAATTAACTGTGACTTCTTTGTAGCCGATATTCCTCAATTTTGTTCTATAATTGCCAAGTTTATATTTTAAACTGGCTTTCCATCCACTGTATCCAGTTACAGAACCTCTCTTTTAAACAAGGGTGCTTTTTAATGAGTGCTTCAGCCACCTGACCATATTCTGCATCTGAAGGGTAAAGTTTGTGTTTCACAATTTCTTCTGCAAGTCCATCTAAAATGGAGATTTTCAGCTTTGGGTCAGGACTGAGAAAAGTGCCCTGTGTTTTAAAGGCTGTATTTCCTTGTTCCAGTTTGAGCTCAGCATCATATGTGAAACGGGGGACAGTGAATTCAGCTGGCCATGCAGATGACTTTATACTAGATGACGACACAGGAGCCAAACTTGCAGAAGACTCAGAGTATGCTGAAGTAGATGGAGGAGAAAATACAAGGGTGTCACAGGACAAGAGTGACAGAGCTGGTGAGGAGCATGCACTTTCATTTTGAGATGTGTCCACATGTGGTATGGGTGAGCCATCATGGTCACTTGATGTTGTCAACAATACCACTTTCAGGGTACTTTTGTCTTGAATTTCTGATGTGGACATGAGATTCATGAAGTCATTGTCAAAGTCTGGGTCCATGAATTGCAATCTAAAACTTCCTTGTAGATTGCACTGCTTTGCAATTTCCTTTGATAGATCAGCAACAGAAGTAGGCATGCCATCCTGAAGGATCACCCTCTGGGAGTTGTTCTCTCCAAGAATAATTCTTAGCCGGACTGAAGTCGTCATTGTAGTAAGACTGTGTGTGGGGGGGGGGGTTAATAAATCACTGTAATAATAATAATAATTATTATTATTTACAAATTAAAGAAACGCAAGAACAGTAATGGTTTGAAGAAAACAGTATCATGGTCATTTTTTTAAAGAAACAGCATGTCACCTTTTATGCGTGCACTTGTCTTTTCAGGGTCACCAAACGCAAAGCACCAACCATGTAGTCAGCCAAAGGATAGCTGTCAGCTAAATCATCATGTTCTACAAAGAACATCTCTCTTGTTGGTGATACACTAAGTTCAAAAGCCCTGAAGTGTTCCCTGTACCAACCACACAATCGCCTCAGTATGAAGCACAATGTCTCTTGAACTATACAAATCTGAACAATTTCTCCAAAGTCAGGGAGGCCACTTGTAGCATCATGTGCCAGGATCATACCATTTCTGAAGTTCATACCCTTGTTAGAGACACTCTTAGCAACGTGGACCTCAGATACATTTGGGTATTTGTCTTTGATCATCTGAGCTACCTCTGACTGCAAAACATCAAGAGGAACTGATGAGGCAGCCGAAACTTCCAGTGTACCTTTTTCATGACTACTTTTCAAGTGGTAGGAAATCATTAGCTGATGTTTCACTGCAAGTGAGCGGGGAACATTTTTGAAGCAATTTGTATGTCGTGCAACCTGCTTAAAAAAGCTGTGCTTTGCTTCAAACCGCATTGTCCACAAATGGACAAGAGGACCAAATGATTTTACCATCTCAGGGTAATGTTCCAAAAAATGATGCTTTGGAAGAAGTTTGACAGTAGGAAAAAGTTCTTGGTATCTCTGCCTGTGTTCAGAAATTTTCATCTCAAGGTAGGATATGGATTCATCTGAGTGGACTGGGGAAACCACCAACTCAACAATATCCTTCAGGTCCATTAGCACCTGCCATGCGGGCTCACCTTCAGGTACCACATGTCCAATCAGAAATGGGAGAAATCTGATCATACTCCAATTTTCATGGGCGTTTCCCCCAATTGTGTTACGACGTGAAAATGTGAATGGAATTGCATGAGGCTTGTTCTTCTGGTCTTCCCACTTGTAGGGAAATTGAAGAATAGATTTATTGAGGCTTTCCAGTGTAAAGTGTTTCTTAGATATCAGCAAAGCCAAGCACTGTGCAAGTTCAACGGGCACTACACCCTCAAAAATGTCATGTAGCACATCCGGAGGATAAGCAGACAACACATTGAAATGAGAGAGGTGCTTTGTAAAAACACAATCTCTTTTCACTCCACAATAGCTTGTGCCTTTTTCCTGTGCAGTTTTCACATGCTCTTCATGAAGATCTTTGTTTCTGAGGTTGAACGCACCAGACTGAACTTCTTTTGCCTGTACATCAGAACTTTTCCCTAAACAAAACCGACAAAAGAACTCTCCTGAAAAGCTTTCAACAAAGCCAGCCATACCATGAGCTGCTAGGTTGTCTGCCACCACACAATAAACAGTACCTTTAATAAAGGTTCCAAGAAGATGAATGAATATGCCATCTTTTTCAAGAATTGAAAGGTCACGCAGAAGAGGCTCAAGAATTTTCTCATGCCCATAGTGTTTCAAATCCTCACTTTTGCACAGGAGAGCCAAATAGATCGAGGAGAGAGAGGAATGGGAGCCTGGGGGTAAATTGCTCAAAATCCAGTAAACAGCAAAGAGCTTATGTTTTTTTCTGGACGTCCCAAGTGGGTTACACACTTCGAAATCATCTGCATATAAAGTTAATGAAACTGTTAAGTCCTCCCCAGACAACAAACTGTTTTCTTTGAAGTGGGAACCATCCTGAAATGACCTGTATTCATGGCTGTTGCAACTGGCTGGACTAGTTTTTTCTCTATGGTTTTCAACAACTCTGTCAACAACGTCCTGCTTAGCGAAGAGCAGCTGCAAAGACTTCAAAATTGGAACGTACTGAAAGGTGTTAGTCTGTTGTTCATCAAGGCAGTACTCAATAGGTTCCACAATAGTAAAGTTGCCTTTATAAAACTGCTTGCGCTTATAGGCAGTGCATAAAGAACCACCTCTGCCTATGGCTGAGTGTAATGGGTTAGATGCGATGGTAGCGGCTACTTCCTTTATGACAGATTCATCAACATGAAGATTATGTTTCTCAAACACCTGCTGTATTCCGGCAACTGAGAGAGGCACTGACACAGACTTCAACAGGTAATGCATCTCTTCCAAAAAATCATCAATGGCTAAAGAAGGAACGTGTACAAGATGTTCAAGTTTTAATAGCATTGCTGCTAAATTCTGAACAACAACACTAGGCAAGTCGTTAGCCATTTCATTGCAGTCATCATCCAAAGGAGCACCACTGGTCTCACTGCCAAAATCTTGAACATCATCTTCAGGCTCTCCTAATAGCTCAGACATGGTAACTACACCAGGCTTAAAGTCACTTAGTGAATGTGGGTTGTGTTTTCTGTTTTTATGTGACTTGAAAGTTCCACATACATTTGATTGGAAATTGCAGCCAGAAAACATGCAATGAACAGTTTCGTTTCTCTTTAAATGACTATTTATGTGAACAAAGTAATCTCTTTCTGATGCAAGATTACTGCATGCACACAAATGACACCTGAAGGTAGACCTTCATTTGTCATTTACTCCTGAGTGTGCAGCATGATTTCTACTTAGATGAATCAGTAGGGCATTCCATGTCTTGAATGAACATGGACAGTCTGAATATGTACAAGAATATCGCTGACGACCATAATGCCTGTGCTGCAGTCTGTGATGTTTCAGTAATTTAGATCTTGCAGAAACTGCAAATCCACAAATTTTACATTTCCACATTTCTGAAAGAGAATGAAAATCACACACACTCACACACACACACACACACACACACACACACAAAATAATAAACATTACGCCAAGGGAGATTGGAAATGTAACTAGATGCAAAACAAGTTAAAGGGTTACTCCACCTCAACAAGAAATTGTCATTAAATCACTACCCCCATGCCATTCCAAACCCGTAAAAGCTTATTAAAAGATAATTTAGATGAAAACCGAGAGGCTTTTGACTATCCATTGACTGCCAAGTATTAACACTGTCAAGGCCCAGAAAAGTATGAAAAGCATCATCAGGATAGTCCATCTGCCATCAGTGGTTCAATCAGAATTTTGTGACGTGAAGAGAGAACTTTTTGTACATAATATTACAATATTACTATAATATTGTAATATTACTGTTATTGTGTCATGAAATGCCATTCTAAGAGTATTTCAGGGGAGAACGTAACTGTTTAAAACGCAAATCTGCGGTTTATTTATAAAGATAGCGCCTATTTGAAACATTTGTTTAGCCGATTTCAGAGACATGAGTTCCAGGCGATCACCGGGCGCCCAGTGCTCATGTAGAGGAGCATAACCTAGTCCTTCTGACATCTGCCGCCGGCTCTGATGTCTCTGTAGTGATTAAAAATAAGATATAATTCATTTTGGGTAAATCTAACAGTCAATCTTTGGTCTCGTGAATCTATAATTTTGTCCAGGTCATGTCATTTTGGTTGAGCACAAAGTTAGTTTTCATAAATTATTTATTAATCGTAATACAGCGCTTACTTTGTTAACGTGACTGATTTGTTTGCTTTTGTCTTTATTTCCTATTACGTCTCTTATACTTTACTTTTATAATGGCTATTATTGTTCATTAAAACTGACATTTAACAAAAAAGGCAGAGTTGTGCTTGTCATATTTCATTTTATTATACAGTGAATCAGAGTATATGTGCACATATTACTTAAACCACATTAATATTTTATATTTTTAAAATGAAAACGAAAAGAGGGTTGTGTTTTATATTTTGAAGAAAATGAAAAGGCAGTGTTTGATATAATTTCGTTTTATTGTAATGCGTGTACACTTTGCATGAACCACATTTTTGTGGCAATTAATTTTTTAAATGAAACAGAAAAGAGGCAACGCTGTTTGATGTAATATTTATTTTCACTGTAATGTTCCCTGAAATACATTTTTGCGGCTATTAATGTGTAACATGAAAACAAAAAGAGGCAGTGGTGTTTGATCTCATATTTCGTCGAATTGTAATACAGGCGAGCTGACTGACGCTACACTGCTGTTCCATTTGCAGAATTAAGTTAGCAGTTCCGCATCACAATCCGTACACGAAAACTCGCTTCCGGGCACGTAAAAACGTCAGAGCGACCCTTAACGGATTAGACCAATGAACTTTTGATGTGTCATTTACTGGGGGAGGGTCTTATCTTCGTTTCTTAGCTTTGATTGGTTTATTTTTGGCCTATGAAATGCTCGTAAATGGTGATTTACTTGAGGCGGCGCTGGGTGGGGAACTATGTTACGTGTCACAAGATTCCGTACAGTCATTGTTGGGAGCGTAACATGAAACCGTACAACGGGGCGTCATGATTTCGACGACGTGAAGGTATCGTTTCTATATAAATTTATGTGAATTACCTTAACTTTTGCTGTTTGTTACTTCATATACTATGTATATTATCTGTTGTCAGGCCGAAATAACCGATTTGGATGTGTATTTAGTTTCAGTATAAACGTGCACGTGTTTTCAACGGTGCGTAGGTAAGGTAGCTAATGTTTTATTTCATAAACATAGCTTCTGCTGTTTATTATTTGATAGGCTGTGTGTATTATGAAAGCTTGTATCCTCCACCAAAAGTCCTTCATTTAGATCATCATTTAGTTTCAGTAACTGCTATACTTTTTTTTTTTTTTTTTAATCACTGAGGTAAAGGTCACTGTATCAAACATGGCTTTAGGTTTTAGGAAACTGTGTGCTACAAGAAAACACTGATGCACTTTTGATTTTGATAAATGTTTTAGGAACATGAACATATTTATTAAAACAAATAAACAAAGAATGCAGTATATATATATAAAATAGAACATGTAATTGATATATGTACAAAACTATTTATAAACATATTTACAGATCACGACTCATGGCACACTCCCTGCACAGCCATGCCTCCTCTGGTACCACATGAGTGACACACTCAGTGTGGTACCAGCGGTTGCAATTTTCACATTGCACCCACTCCAATATTTCTGTTGCAGATCCTGGGGGGCTTGGCTGCTTGCAAGAGGCACAGATGTCATTTTGGAGCCGCTCCTGCTCCCTCTCTCTCCGTAGTCTTTCTCTCTCTTGTTCCCTCTCCCTCTGCTTCTCTCTCTCTCTCTGCTCCTTCCCCCTCTCTCTCTCCCTCTCTCTATGCTCCCTCTGCTTCCTCTTCTTCTCTTCCTCCATCAATGCTCTCCTTTCCTTGACTTCCTCCATCCTCCTTCTCTTCGCCTCCTGCTTCTCCCTCTCTTCCCTCTCCTTCTCAGCTTGGTGAGATGCGAACTCGTCACTGGTAATGCAGCGTGCTCCGACAGGAACCTGCTGCCGCCGCCTCCTCCGGGCCGACTGGTCAAAGCGTGGCGGGACCAGGATGTGGGCCAGCCCCGCCGGGATAATTCCAGCCGCGACCAACGGATTTGGCGGGCGATGGCAGGTGGGGCACTCTACACAGCCAGCAACAACTGGCACTGATATGATGTCGGGAGGGGCTGGGTGGGTCTGGGCCGAGGCGATGGTGGTGCTAGGAGGGGCTGGGTGGGTCTGGGCCGGGGCGATGGTGGTGCTAGGAGGGGCTGGGTGGGTCTGGGCCGGGGCGATGGTGGTGCCAGGAGGGGCTGGGTGGGTCTGGGCCGGGGCGATGGTGGTGCTAGGAGGGGCTGGGTGGGTCTGGGCCGTGGCGATTGTGGTGCCAGGAGGGGCTGGGTGGGTCTGGGCCGTGGCGATTGTGGTGCCAGGAGGGGCTGGGTGGATCTGGGCCATGGAGATGGTGGTGCCAGGAGGGGCTGGCTGGACCTGGGCCGTGGAGATGGTGGTGCCAGGAGGGGCTGGGTGGACTGCCACTGGAGGGATGATCATCATCTGAAATGTAAATTAGAGGAGATAAAGATATTAGTATATCTGGGCCTATTTACATAATATAAAGATATATTATCTTTAATATTAAATTATTAAAATATTAAATATGTATTTATATATTAAATATTAGTATTTACCTGCCAAATATACAAAAATCTTATATATCTTTACATTATGTCTAATATAAAGATATTAGTAAATTATTGTTTGCATCGTTTCTATTGTATTTATGCAGTGTCTATTTTTTGTTGTTTTGTTTGTACCTGATCACTGTCCTCCAGTGCGTGCCTGTTCAGGGGGAACAAGCCTGTCAGCCAGAACCCCTTCTTTATGTTCTCCACGGTGGCTGCCTTTGGGTAAGCAAATTTTAAGATTGATGAAAAATGCTTTTTCCCCAGGACAAGGTCTCCCCTAATCAGGCCCATATTTGTAGCCAGCTTGGTGAAGGCCTCTTTCAGTGGCCCGAAGAGGGACACATCGAGTGGCTGAAGGGCATGGGTGGTGTGGCTTGGCAGGCACACCACCTCCACACCATTGCCCCGACAGAGGTCCACCACGTCCTTGGACATATGGGTCTCGTGTTGGTCGCAAGTTAGCAGGAGTGGACGCTCTGCCGGAGCATGCTTCAAGAAATGTTCAATCCACCTCACGAACAGGGGCCCATCCATGTAGCCCTTCTCACTGATGGCGTACAGGGCGTTGGGGGGGCCATCTAGCGCATAACTGTTACTGGGCAGGCATTGGGCATATATAATCATGGGGGGGATGCTCACACCTGCCGCGCTAGCACAGCAGTGGACGCTGATGTGCTCCCTCGTTACCACAGTTTGGCGATACACATGTTTTTGTCCCCTCTGTGCATATACCTTCTCCTTCCTGCTTTTTTGTTTATCCCCAAAGCACAGTTGAACACCAGGTGAGGATGATCATGCCAGCTATTCTCGGCAAACATGGGCTCCAATATGTTGAAGAGTGCCTCCACCCGAGGCACCGTCACACCGAAGACCCTCTGCCGGTCCAGGGGGTCGGGAGTCCTGGCCGACAGCTCCGGATGGCGTTCCCGGAAACGGCACCACCACATACGGCTCAGCCCATGTTCGAAGTTCACCATTGTCTGGCGTCCCGAGGCCTTCACAATACCAGTGGCCATCAACGTTGCTACGGCCCTTGTCACGGGGAAGCCGTGCCTGCCCATCCAAATTATATACGCAACTAAAGATGCCTCTTCCTCCGGGAGGAGGGCACGGCTGGGGTGGGGCTGGTAGGCGTAGCGGCCTCGTCGATGGTCCTGAAGAGTGTTGTGGGGGATGCCGTAGCGGGCCCCCACCGTTCTCAGGCTCCCCCCTGCCTCCAGCTCCTCCAGGGCCGCCTTCATGTCCTCTTCGGACCATTTTTTATAAGCTTTGTTTTGTTTTGGCATTTTCTAAAAACACAAAAGACTTTGAGATTTGTTTTGTTTGATTTAAAAAAATAAATAACAAATGGTTCATTCATTCACCTGTGCATTTGTTCTTTGATATCACTGGGTTGATGTTTACATTTGTCTTGGGTGGCTTACATTATACCTATGTATACAGTATAAACTTAATAAAATGGGTATTACACTGTTTATTCATGTATTCATTAGTTAAGTCTTTGAGATCACTGGGTTGAAGCAAAATGTTTACATTTGTCCTTGGGGACTTACATTAATGTAGGGGGCCGGGGGAGGCTAGTAAAAAGCATTTAGCTGCTGTTAATTCAAGTGTTCAAAAACTGTTTCTAGCGCACGTCAAAGTGCAGTTTCTTCTGCTTAAGCTGCTAGCTACTTACTTTGTTTATGGACACTCTGCCTCATCGTGCAGGGTGTCTTATAGTAATTAGTAATTATAGTAATTTCATTATGACACAATTTACTTCACATTTGACTCTTTGGTTGACTTTAAAGACCTTATATCGCTGATCTGCAAAATGTTGTTCATTACGAAAAATGGCGCGTTCAGTCACCTCAGGTCGTTTCCAAGACCTTGTGAGCATAGTTTTTAAACCGCCGTTTAAAATGGGGTTTTATTTAGCTTATAACACACATTTTAGGTTAAAAATGTTCAATACCAATAACCATTACATTTAACTTCAATACTATAGACCACATGACCAAAACTTCATTCATTTCATTCGTGGACTCTCTTCCCTCCTTCGCCGGAGTCAACGTGAGATCCCTGCCCACCGCCATTTTAAAATGCCCCTCGGTGTCATTGTACTTACTGGTCAAATGTCGTCTTCAAAGGGCGTGGACTTCGACAATGCGTGAAGAAGATTAAAGAGGACAAAACACAGTTTCCAAAGGTGTATATAACTTTATTTGACCTGGAAGTGATTCATTGTACATTTGATTCAAAGCGTCACTGTACGGATTCATGTTACGGAAGAGCCGCTGTACGGATTGTGATGCGGAACTGCTACCGGATTTGTATTCTCCCGAGTCGAACTTGCGAAGTCCTAACTAAGTTACCGAGGACGCAACTTTGCTTACTTGGTATTGAGAAACGGCCAATGTTAAAATGTCTGCAACAGTCGACTGTGGCATTATTTGAACTTGCTTCCGAGCTTTAGCCTATTGTAATGAGACTTCGGTAGAGTAACTTAACGTTAACGTATAAGAGCACATGGAAGTTGTCTCGTTACACTGCTTATCACATTAATTTGCCAGAAAACCATTCTGAATTCTAATATATTGTCCCATCCTTTGTTCCACAAGCACACGTAAGTTATAATACGTGTTCACTACAGAGAATCATGCGCTTTCCACATGCAACTCACATTTTCCAACCGCATGAAATCATCCATTAATGGCGCAATAAATAATTACACACAATACTTGACTATACTAACCGAAATTCGGAACATAAAATTCACTAACGCTAAAAGAAATGGGCTTAACACAAAGAAACTTTAGATGTCCTTACCTTGATGGTACTCCTATCGTTGCCGCCGTGCTCCGTCTTCGCGCTGCATGTCTTCATACGTTAGAAATCGTCACATCCGGTTTTTGAATGGCGAAATTAAACTCTTTATGTTAGCTTAACGATTGATAATTAAGTGAAATGAAAGATTAAACATTGTAAGTTCCTTAAACACAATACAATAGTGTTTTGGAGGAAAATGAAATATATTTGTGTTGTTTTAACAAAAAATATCTGAGTAAAACGAACAGTGGCACAAAACCATTTTTTTGAGTGTACACCATTCTCTAACTTTCAGAAGCCCTTTGTAGCTTACATACAAACTCTGCAAACTCTTATTGTCTGATTAAGCCCTTTTCATTCCGGCTAGTAAATTTCATTTTTGTTTTGATTTGTAGAATTCAGTTTTAAGTGCACCTAATACTTTGTCTCTGTCTCAGTATCTCCTAATTTTCCATTATCTTCTGATGAGAATGTACTTACTTTACTACTTCCGCTATTATTTTCTCTTTTATCATTGCTATTTTTTTAAATATATTTATGAATTTATTTTTATTATTTGTTGTTTTCTTGCACCCTGAATGTATCTTTTAAAAAAAATCATTTTATATATATATATATATATATATATATATATATAAAGTGTTGAATCATTTACAGAATCTCAATTATTAGATGTTGTTCAAACTCTTTCATTTCTAGCTATTTCATAGCACAACATCCATATGTATTTCACCAAGAATTTTACTCTGAACATCATTGATATGTTTTATTATTTGCATGTAAATATGTTTGCAACTTTCTGAATTTGGCATGAGAGTGGGACCTTTATTTTGGAGGGGGGATATGACATCATAAGGCTGTGCCACACTCCTGCTCTGTTGTGATTTGGCTGAAGAAAGAACATTTTATTTTATTTGAGGAAAGTGGAGTAACACATTTAGTTTGGATTTATTTTCTTTCTGTTAATTATTGTCATCTTGTCCAAAGACATCCATATTGACACACTATTATAAAGATGGCGTTTATTAAAGAGGAGAGTGCAGACATCAGGATTGCAGAAGTATTCAGCATCAAACATGAAGATACTGAGGAACAAACAGGTCGGTTCATTTCTCAAAGCTGAACTCACTCATTTGATTCATACTCGCAGCTCTACAGAAATGAATGATATTTCTGAAGAATGTCATGATTTTCCTAATTATGGCTTTTATTTGACCTGGAGTGTAGGCTAAAGGGATAGTTTACCCAAAAATGAAATTTACTCCGATATGCTGCCTTAGGCAAGACTTTACCTGGTGCCCCTTGCCTAACATTAACATTACTGAATAATAACTAACAATGAACAATACATTTGTAACCGTATTTATTATTTTTGTTAGTGTTAGTTATTGACAATTAACCTTATTTTAAATAGTTTCCAGCGAAACTATAAAAATATAGGTGCTTCCTAAATCACTTTGAAACACAATTAAACATCAATAATAATTACATCTGGTATTCCTGCACAAAACTGTATTCATTTTAACACTTCTCTAGCATACAGTAGCTACTGTTTAATCTTCAAAATAAATTTGAAAAGTGTTTGATTTCCAGCAGATGGCAGCAATGTTCTACTAAACTATTCTCATGTTATTATCAGCATCAGGGTTTTTCTTGGCTCAAAATGAGGTGGAGGTGGTACCTGATCATGTGCACCCTTTAACTGGCTGAAACAAACACTTTTTACCCACAATGTATTTTAGGTGTTAGAATAGCAGTAGCAGTACTGCCGCAGCGTAGTGTCTTCAAGTCAAACAAACTTTGATGTTGATGGGTTCCGTGTATATATGATATGATACTAGTTTTACTCAAATGAAACTGTCAAATGCTCATGAAATGACTCTCAGAGCAATTACGGTCCATTACAGGCTGGATTTAGCAGAAAACAAGGGTTCTGTGAATCTGAAATGCGCGCACAGGAAAAACTGCTACATATAACAGCTTTCGACTTGGGGACCTTGATATAAATGTAGCGGAGTAAAAAGTATGATATTTGTCTTTCAAATGTAGTGAAGGTGAAGTAACAAGTTTCCAGAAAAAAATAACACTCAAGTAAAGTAAAGATACTCAAAAAGTGTACTTAAGTACAGTACTCAAGTAAATTTACTTTGTTACTGTCCACCTCTGATCATCATTCATTACATCACATTACCTCTGTCTTTGTACCATTTTGCTTCTTCTCTTATTTTCTTCCCTGAGCACCAGATGGCTTCGGTCTTTTGACATAGTGATAATTTATTAGTGAACATCTTATCAGAATCAGGTAACTGATGTATGTGGAAGTGCGTCTGTGCAGGGGGAGATTGATCATGCGTCGAACCGAGGAGAGCAATAAAATAGTTGTTTTGTGGGACGATCACTTTTTTGTAATATTTTAAATTTAGAGTATTGAAGTAGTATTGGTAATTTAAAAAAAAAACAGTTTTGGAGTCCCTAGGGATCGGCGGCACCTCTAGCATTTGCCTACTTCTCCTATGCCACGGGCTGGCCCTGCCCTCAAGCTATCATTGGTGTATATGACTTTCTTCTTTGAGACAAACACAGAGTTAAAAAAAATCCTTGCTGTTCCAAGCTTTATAATGGCAGTGAATAGGGGGTGAGATTTTGACGGTCATTCGCATTTGCCTTGTGTTAACTTCTGTGACGTAGTGCACACTCCTGATGTTCTACGTAACACAACACATTCTAAGCACATGAGCTGCGCAGCACATCATAGGAGTGTGCACTGCATCACGCAAGTTAACGCAAGTCAAATGCGTATCCGCATGGCTCCAGAAGCTAGTTGTTTTGCTTAATAAAGTTTTAAATAAGGATATTTGTCTTACACAAATGCATTGATTCACTTCACAAGGCCTTTATTAACCTCTTGGAGCTGTGTGAAGTACGTTTTATTATCGCTCTGATTTTTGGGCTTCAAAATCTCATCTCTATTCACTACAATTGTAAAGCTTGGAAGACGCAGGGTATTTATTTTTTTAATAATTCTGATTGTGTTTGTCTGAAAGAAGAAAGTCCTATACACCTAGGATGGCTTGAGGGGTGAGTAAATCGTGGGGTAATTTTCATTTTTTGTGAACTAACCTTTTAACTTGTATTTGTCTCTATTCACCTTAGACCTGAAGGTGCTGAAAGAGGAGAGTCAAGAACTGAATGAAAATGAAGAGAAGTACCTGGTTGAGAAAAATCCTGATTTCATAACGGAAGAAAAATATTTTAGCTGCTTGCAGACTAAAAAGACTTGCACATGAAAAAGAGCTCAGAAGACCGGAACTAGAGGTTTCTTCTGCCAACACTGTGGGAAAAGATTTACTCAAAACGAAACCCTTGAAAGACACATGAGAATTCACACTAAAGAGAAACTTTTCACCTGCAAACACTGTGGAAAGACTTGTAATCATAAAGGAAACCTTAATAAGCATATACGAATTCACACTGGAGAGAAGCCTTATGCATGCGCTCAGTGTGGAAAGAGTTTCACACAAAAAGAACATCTTAAACTCCACATGAGAGTTCACACTGGAGAGAGGCCATACACATGCCAACAGTGTGGAAAAGGTTTCAGAGAAAGCGAAAGGCTTAAAGCCCACATAAGAATTCACACTGGAGAGAAGCCTTTCACCTGCCAACAGTGTGAGAAGAGTTTCACACAAAAAGAACATCTTAAAGTCCACATGAGCGTTCACACTGGAGAGAAGCCGTATGCATGCACTCAGTGTGGAAAGAGCTTTACTGGGAAAAGCAACTTAAAAGTCCACATGAGCGTTCACACTGGAGAGAAGCCTTATGCATGCACTCAGTGTGGAAAGAGCTTTACTGTGAAAAGAAACTTAAAAGTCCACATGAGCGTTCACACTGGAGAGAAGCCTTATGCATGCACTCAGTGTGGAAAGAGCTTTACTGGGAAAAGAAACTTAAAACTCCACATAAGAGTTCACACTGGAGAGAAGCTTTTCACCTGCACTCAGTGTGGAAAGAGCTTCACTGAGAAATTGTTTTTAAATCTCCACATGAGCGTTCACTCTGGAGAGAAGCCTTTCACTTGCCAACAGTGTGGAAGGAGCTTCACAACAGCAATGAACCTCAGGTGTCACATGAGAATTCACACCGGAGATCACATGTGATCAGTGTGGAAACGAGTGCTTCTCAATATCCCTCCTTGCTTCCTCTCTCCTCCATCCTATGACCCGGAAACCAATCGAGCTCAGCCATCTTGAAGGACATCTCAATTCTCTAATTGCAGAACGAGGAGTGAGGAGCCTTCCAGAGTAGCTATGAGCGAGCATACAAAGGTGTATCCTATGCGGAAGTCTTTTTCATTGAAAAACCTGACACACGTGTAAATTCTCTTCCCCCTTCTCATCTGTTGTTGTAATTTTAAGTTATATTTTACCTTTGCAACTTAAATAAACCATATACAGTATGTCATATATTTCAACAAGGCACTTGCCTTATTAATATTTATTTTGAATGTCTTTAAAAACAAACTTTAACAGCATAAGGGCCGATCCATTTTGTGCAGCTGGTGACGCTCTGAAGTGACGCTAAAGGGAGCGAGGATATCATTTCACTTGATTCAATTCCTCCTCGCGTCTTTTCCGCGCATCCTCCCCTCGCATCCTGAAGGGGTGGAGCTAAGATGCGAGGAAAGGATGCAAGGAAAGGAAACAAGGATGCACAAAAGTTTCAAGCAAAAAAATAAAATCCCTTAACTGTCACTTGAGTTCACCCAAGACGTGTGGACATAGTGTCAGCCTAAGCCAGGGGTCAGCAACATTTATGTCATAAAGTGCCATTTTTAAGTTTCCTAGTTAATCCCTGTGCCACAACCCATATACTTTAAATATTTGTTCAGATTGCACCTCTGGTCTTATTTTTTTTTTTACAATTGGATAGCTATGCACATGATCTGAGTCTCCACATGCATCACAGCTATTTTGATGTGTGTGGAATGTGAACAGGTACTCTTGTCCGCATTTATAGCCTAGTGCAGGGTTCACCAAACAATCGTGGAGGGTCACTGAGTTTAGCTCCAAAACCAGTTAAACGCACCTAAACAGCTACAGATCTGGCCACTGAGATTGCGTGCGTGCAGTAAACGGATTACGTGTGACCATGACATATATTGCGCAGCGTCGCAGGGGATGCTCTAACAGGAAAGACATGATCAGTAGGGGGCAATCACGTAACGTACTGAACTGAAGCGGCAGAGAACATTAATCACGTGAGCTCCCTGCTAACACAAGACGTAACCGTTACGTAACGTATTGGTAATTTCATGACTTACCAATAGGCAACGTAACCACGACGTCGTATGCATGTAATTGCATTACCATCCCTTTACCAACTCACAACATCATCAGTACGTCCTCCTAACGTAACAAGATAACCAAGAACATCCCAGATAGGTACTCTAATCGTAATATGTTGGTAATTTAATGACTTACTGAAAACGTAACTGCAACGTCGTATGCACGTAATCTGTGTACATTCTTTATATGCTCTCTGATTACCATAATGCCGCTTAATTAAACTTCAGACACAAGATTGAACGTTCCTTAAAGATAAAATGTGTTTCTTTTCACCAAGTCAAATATGGACGACTGCTTTTAATATAGGAAGTGAAGAAATAGATGTAGAAATAGTTTCAGGTTATTTGTCACCGCACAACCTGCACATCCCATAGATTATTTGTTATTAATATTCGCAAACTATATGTAAATATACTGTATATTTGGCATGGCAGAAACTGCCCCCTTTGGGTTATCTCGTTGAAAATGCTTGTGCTGTGTAGTACACCTGTTAACAATCATTTAATATAATATTAATATGCCTATAATGCATCCATAAAAACATATTAAACATCTCAGTAGTTCAAAAACCATAATAAACTACCTTTATATAGCCTATTAATAAATTCACATTAATTACACCCATAGGAATGTAGAACTGTTAAATATATTGAAATATATAAAAATTGTTCATGATGCATGTATTAATGTGTACGAAAAAATATATTCCTATTTATACGCCTTAGTTTTTAATCAGTGTTTTTCATTGTTATTTCTACACCACGTTTACCATTTCTGAAGCTATTATATTATATTATTATTATATTTACGTAAATTCTGCGTGACTTCTACGCGCGCTGAGCTGGAGCGGAGGAAGTCACCATGGAAACGGGGGGCAGCTCAACTGTCAAACAGCTAAACGCCGTCTCTCACTGCTGTTTTCACTCATTTCAGGTAAGTTTAGTCTCTAAAATTGCACAAATAGTACATACAAGTGTTCCTGACACTTTTTTTCATGTAAATGACACGCTTTTGTTGAATATTTACTTTATAGAAATGGTTTAGTGTCTTCAGAAAAAGTCTGTTAGCATCTCAACCGTGAGGCTAACTATAAGAGCTAACGTAACTATAGACTTGAGCTCTTGTTTCTGAAAGTTTGGGCTTTTAATGGCATCTTATGTGTAGATGAGCATTTTTTATATAAAGGTTTTGCTGGCAAGTTGTCAAAGGATGAATGGAAGTAAACTAATTTAACCTATAAGTATGTAACGTTACTGTACATTACAGTTAATCGGATAAATCACTTACACAGAGCGTGAAAATGGGCTGAAACTTAAAACAGGTTTTGATCTTTAAACACATATTGATACCACTTGTTCTGTGATTTCAGAAGTGTCAGAAAAAACCATCTATGACACAGGAGAAGTTCCTGATTTAAACAATTTCTGAAGGGAGCTGCTGACAGAGAAATAGAAAACACAGGTGATCTGAGAAAACTTAAATAACTTTATATGCATCTTTCACAACATATTTTGCCTTTATCACCATGCATCTGTAATTTTCTTTTGCAAAATGTGTGTGTGTTTGCTTGTTAGTTATTTTAAAAGGGCTTTGATGTCCAAACATATAAGTAACACTGTAAGAGCATTACTAAATAAGTAAACCTATAATATACTGTAATGGTTTGGAATGAGCGCACGAAGAGGAATAGGAGAAATGTAGATATTTAATAAAAAACAACATATAATACACCAACTTAACATTAATCCAAGACAAAGACTGAGGGAGAACTGAGGACTTATAAAGGGACCAACCAAACAAGGAAACAAGATAATTGATTACACACAGGTGATGAAAATGAACGATGATTAACTAATGACAGGAAACTAGAACAGGAACTACCAAATAAGGTCAAAACAGAACTGAAAGGAAATTAAACCGTGACAGATATCGCCCCCCTACCGGAAGGTGCGTCCCGCACCGTAACATACACATAATGGGCGGGGGGGGCGGGCGCTCTGGAGCCGGGCCAGGACAGGGAGGAGACCAGGGAAGCCTCCAGGGCGGATCAGGGCCCTTGGGAGGTCATGGCGGATCAGGAGACACGGGAGACCACGGCGGATCAGGAGACATGGGAGGCCATGGTAGATCAGGAGACAAGGGAGGCCCTGGAGAGACTATTTTTTGGGTTGGCCGAGATAGCACAGGGAGCTCCGTGGCCTTTGCCTTCGGCCCAGCCATGCAGGCCAGGGGTATATAGCCCCCCCAAAAAAAATCTTGGGGAAGTTCCCTCCAGGGAACAATTGAGGAGAAGCGGGCTCTGTGGAGCGTTCAGGAAGAGCGGGCTCTTGAGGACGCTCGAGAGGAGCGGACATTTGGGGGCGCTCTTGCAGCGCAGATACTTGAGGGTGCTCTTGCAGCGCAGATACTTGAGGGCGCTCTTGCAGCGCGGACATTTGGGGCGCTCTTGCAGCGCGGATACTTGAGGGCGCTCTTGCAGCGCGGATACTTGAGGGCGCTCTTGCAGCGCGGACATTTGGGGGTGCTCTTGCAGCGTGGATACTTGAGGGCGCTCGGGAGGCGCGGAGCTGGACGGGACCAGCGGAGACGCAGGAGAGCTGGACGGGACCAGCGGAGACGCAGGAGAGCTGGACGGGACAAGCGGAGACGCAGGAGGGCGCTCTTGCAGCGTGGACTCTCGGCGGCGCTCTGGCAGCGCGAATTCTCGGGGGTGCTCTGGAAGTGCGACTTCTCGGGGGTGCTCTGGGAGCGCGGATCGATACGGGACCAGCGGGGATGCAGGAGAGCTGGGGGGAACCAGCGGAGACGCAGGAGAGCTGGGCGGAACCAGCGGAGACGAAGGAGGGCACTGGCGAGGAGCAGGCACTGGAGGGCACTTGCGAGGAGCAGGCACTGGATGGCACTGGCGAGGAGCAGGCACTGGAGGGCACTGGCGAGGAGCAGGCACTGGAGGGCACTGGCGAGGAGCATGCACTGGAGAGAGTATGGGAGCCGAGAACTCCGGGGGCAGAGCCTCATCCAATAGCCCCGCGTTTTGTGTCGGCGGAACTGTCTTTGCCGTGGGTGGAACCATCATCGCCTCGGACGGCGGAACCATCTTCGCCGCGGGCGGAATCATCATCGCCTCGTACGGCGGCACAATCATCGCCGTGGACGGCGGAACCATCTTCGCCGCGGGCGGAGGAAGCTCGCGGAACATCCCCGAATCTCCCTTGCGGGGAACTAACATCAGACGCCTCCCCGTCTTGGATTCTGTAATGGTTTGGAATAAGCGCATGAAGAGGAATAGGAGAAATTTAGATATTTAATAAAAAACAACATGTAATACCCCAACTTAACATTAATCCAAGACAAAGACTGAGGGAGAACTGAGGACTTATAAAGGGACCAACCAAACAAGGAAACAAGATAATTGATTACACACAGGTGATGAAAATGAACGATGATTAACTAATGACAGGAAACTAGAACAGGAACTACCAAATAAGGTCAAAACAGAACTGAAAGGAAACTAAACCGTGACATGTACATTGTTATTAAATTGTATATTCTGTAAATTATTATTTTTGTTTTCTGCATTTCACCTCTGCTATAGTTTAAATAAACCTGGCATTGTATAATAAATATTGTTGGCTCTGTGAGAGATTATGTTCCTAGATTCTTCCACGCTGATGGCTGTGCACTACAGTTGGAGCGTATCTCCTGTCGAAGAACATCTCTAGACATTATGAACAATATAAGTAAGTAGTACCTCAAACATACACTGCCTAAAGTTTAAGGGTCAGATTTGTCACGTATTTGAAAGAAGTCTTTTATGCTCACGACTGCTGCATTTATTTTATTAAAATACAGTAAAACGGTAATATTGTGAAATTGCCATTTTTTAACTGTTTTCTATATTGTTTTAAAAAATTTTTTTAAAAAGTGATCAAAGCTGTATTTTCAGCATCATTATGCCTGTCTTCAGTGTCACATGATCCTTCAGAAATCACGCTTAGCAAAAACAAGAATAAATTACATTTTACAATATATTCACATAGAAAATGTATTTTAAATAATAATAATATTTCACAATATTACTGTTTTTATTTATGATCAAATAAATGCCGTTTTCTTGGTGAACATGAGACTTATTTCAAAAACATAAATAATTGACCACAATCTTTAATAACACAAGGGATCGAATATTCATTCATTTATTCTAATAAAATGCCAGAAGCTCTTAAAAATATTAACGTAAATAGTCATCTTTTCCTGTGGTGATTTGTATTGTATACCCAGAATGCAATGCACAATGACGTAGATTCCCATTCTCTATACCCAAGCTAGACGCTCTCACACCGTGTCTACACTGGACGCAACAAAGGGACCATTGAAAATCATTTGAACTTTGTGTCAGTACGTCATAAATAGAACGAGGCATCAGTTTACGGTCAGGGATTTGTTGTGTCGCGCTGCATCCAGTGTAGACATCATCATATAATTATAGGTTCTATTGTATTTTGTTGCGCCATTCGGTGTAGACATGGTGTTAGATCTCCTATTAAATATCGTTACATATGATGTATGATGCCATCCATAATTGATAGAATGTTTCTATTTCAGAGACTGAAAATCATCAATAAACCAAAAGGTAATTATAATTTATTTGAATAATAATAATAAGAATAACAAGAATAAATAAAAATGCATCTGATGACTTAATATTTCTTATTTTTCAGTGGGTTGAAAGTTCTCATTAAACACATTGCTTTCTTCTCATCTTTGTGCATTTTCAGATGTCGTGCATATTTATGAATCATAAAATGAAAAAAAATCATAAAATCTCTTTTTTTTAGTTTGGTTTAGCTCCAACCCCAATTAAGCAGACCTGAGCAGTTGATCAAGTCACCAGAAACTCTGCAGAATGTTGGTCCTCCATGCCCAGGACTGGACACCAGTGTTAGAAGTCATCAATCTAGAAGTCATCCTGCCTCTCTCAATTGTCATGTTAGGAGATCTCAACATTGTCTCTCAAGGTCCACTTACATGCAGAGTTTTGCTCCAACCTAGTGCAGTGCACATGAACAAACTAATCAAGTTCTTCAGTTTTACTAACTATAAAGTCATTTATCATTGACTCATATTCAGCGACGCTATTATCTTTTTTCCCCCTTTTGTTTGTGTGTCAATCACAGCTACATAAAACCAAAGGCCATTTAGCCACAGGTCACTGCATCTTTTGCTGTGTAAGATCTTTTTTTTAATTTATTTTTTTTATGTCAAACACATTCTCAGTATGTATATTTGGTTTGGTTTTTATAACCATTTTAGAGTCACTGTTTTGGTGCGGTTCTTATGTACTATCCTTGTAACATTTCAGCAGCTGACTTTTTTTTTTAGTACTTGCATAGTAATTTTAATTGT
Source organism: Barbus barbus (assembly GCF_936440315.1). Classification (NCBI taxonomy): domain Eukaryota; kingdom Metazoa; phylum Chordata; class Actinopteri; order Cypriniformes; family Cyprinidae; genus Barbus; species Barbus barbus. The sequence goes on from NC_136731.1 coordinate 9,232,419, forward strand.
ACCACATTTGCATATATAGCAGGGCTCCAGACTAACTTTTGAGACCAGCGCCACTGAGTTCTACAGATGGTGGCGCCAGAAGCAGATTTGGTAGCGCTTGGGGTGGTGTGTGGGCGGTATTAAAAATAAAGATAATTAAATCATAAAATTATTATAGTTTTGCATAAATAAGTGTAGTTACTAGTAATATTACACATTTACTTCTTGGTAATGTACATGTGACAGTAAAGCACTGAGCTTGAGTTAGGAAGCACAACATTTTTTATACTTTTAAAATACTTTTATTAACAACAGTAACATGTGCAAAATGTAAGTTAACCATGATGCATCAGTGTTGTTTTTTCGTGAGAACCGGTCATCTCATGCTGCTTTTGTGAAAATGCGTTGGATATACATAATTTGTGAATAAAAACATAATATTTTTGTTGTTGCTGTTTTTTTGCGTACACAAGGCATCTGTTAAAAATATCTTCATTTGTGTTCTGCACAAAAGGGTCTTATGGGTTTGGAGCGACATGAGGGTAAGTAACAGAATTTACATTTTTGTGTGAAACATGTTCACATGTGGTTATAATTGGTAATTCTGTTTTATGAACATTTTCAATATTTTAAAGATTTATTATTTCGAAAAATGATGTTTATACAGTCTACTTTAAGTACTTTTGTTAATATTTATACATCTGTGATTAAGGTATCTTTCCTTAATTATCTGAATTGTCTGCTAGCAAATATTATGCTATAGCATATCTGTTTATAATGATGCTGAGCACGGAACTTCCTGAATGCTTTCATTCATATTTCGCTGTATATCCTATGTTTTTATTAATAATTTGGGTGTATTTTACTGTTCATATGTGTGTGTTTTTCAAAATAAATGAATTAAATTCATTTCGAGTCTGTATTCATCATTCACAGCTGTTGAAACAGCCTTTACATTAGTTTGGGCATATGAGGACATAAATTAGGTTAAACTACAGCATGTCCGCCCACAGAAAATAAATAATTATAAAAAATTACCAACTGATTACCAGCACACAACTATTGATCCGCAACGTTGCCACGACGTCGCAGATACGAACTGGCAACGTCACGAAGTTACGTTGTAGCAACGTAGCCGGGAATTTCACTTTTCCGGTTGTCACAACGTAGATCATCAAGATAATTATTTTTTTTCTGTTCAGTTGTAACCCCAGTAATGATACCCGCTATATTTAAGCTGGGGCCTAGGTAAGTATTCGTGTCACAGTTATGATTACCTGTAATAATCACATGTATTCCATTCCCTTCAGCAGCAATCAAGACTATGGAATCAAATACTTGTCTTAGAAGTGTTTTTTTATGTCTCTAAATGTGACATGTAATAACAGAAAATATGAAAATTCAAACCAGTCTTTTGGAATAAAATAAAATGTCAATTTAAGTTTAAAGGATTTACAATTTCAGAAAATAAACCAAACACATCTCACAAGTGGTAAACACCCTCACATGTATAACTGTTTAACTCAATTACACAGTCTTCAAATAGGTATTCAATGAACTACTCAGTAATTCAAATCAAAACTCACTTAAATGGACCCACATTCACGCTTTCATTACCACACACACTCTACGTTGCAGGCCTGATGGTTTCCCGAACGCGATGTGTCCCGCGATATGACAAGGTCGATGACAGCGCGCGTGAGCGGCTGTCCCACTGTCCCGCGATGCAACAGAGGAACTACAGGCTTTTCCGGTCACCCGGAGCGCTATCTGGTTCGCCCCAAATGCGATGGGCTCGTTGCTCGCGCGAATCACCTCACGAGCGCATGGAGTGAAATCCAGGATGAATATCACAAATAATAGCTAAATAAAGTTCTTATCAGCAAAGCAACAATATTACTGACTGATTCTGTCTGTATATACGGGATTATCGTGTGAAAATCCTAATATTTAGCTTTCACAATCTTTTGCATCGTCCGACTCGTCTCGTTTTTTTCTTCCTCCTTCTCGATCCTTTCACGCCCCCCTTTTTCTAATTGCGTCATACGTCAGTACGTAAATCAGATATTATACATTAAATAATAGTATATATAATTATATAACTATATACATACAGATGAAAACACTGTAAAGGCACAGACTAAATAAAATATACACATTATAATGTAAAATAAACATTACTTTCAAATTTTGTTTCTTTAGGCTCACCGGGCTACACCCTCCCCCTTCTAAAGGTTTGAGGTCCTCATCAAACTTTTGGGACTTTACAGTTGTTTAATTATTTTTCTCTCAGGTACTTTACTGCATCTGTGGCAAGTAGCAAGAGGGTGGCACCACACAGTGTTACAATTACTTCTCCTACCCTCTGAAACAAAACTGCAGTGCACCGGCATACCACGGGTAATGGTATATATTGGGCGGTTTGTAGATTTACCTAACTCATCATAACTGAGTTTTACTACAGGCTTTATTTCTCTTTTAGACCTAATTTCTCTAGCAGGCTCCAGACCATTTGGATTATTTACACCATCAGGTTCTTCAGGAAAAGGTAAGTTATTCCCTTCTACCACAGGAGAGTTAGGTCTTTCAACTTCTTGCGTTGTGTCCTCATCATATCTTTCTCTTTCCAGAGAGTCACCCATCCTCTTTGGCTCAGAATCTTTAACCAAGTGTATTACGTTCTCCACACTGTTGTCACCTTTTGATTCACTCTCTACAGGAACAGACACTCTTCTTTCCTGTAGAACAGATCTCAAATTCTGGGACTCTGATAATCTTCGAATTTCTTCCATGGTTTCTAGAGGTATGTACGCGTCAACATCCTCGCCATCTGACGATAAATCATCCTCTTCATAACTTCCTTCCACAAGTACATCAGCTGGTCCTGCTTCATGGAGAGGAGTTTGTTGACAAGTCTGGGACCTTGTCACTGGTCTCTGAGGTATTTTTTTTTCCTCTGTCTCTTTTGGCATTCTTACCAGATATCCGATAGGCAGAAGATGATTTCTATGCAATGTCTTTACAATTCCCTTACCTTTCTCAGGTTTTACACGGTAGACAGGTAAGTTTGGCATCTTACTGACGACCACATACGGTAAGGAACTCCATTTGTTTCCCAGTTTGTTCTTTCCTGTGACTCCTAGATTTCTCAGTAGAACTCGATCTCCTTCTTCAAGTTTTTGATCTCGAACTCTCTTATCATGAAGTCTTTTGTTCTTCTGGTGGCTCTTGTCTGCAGCATCTGAAGCTACTTGGTAGGCCCTTTTTAAGTCTGACCTTAGCTTAGATACATATTGCTGGTAATTTTCTGCTTCGCCTTCAGATGAGACAGAGAAACAGAGCTCAATTGGGAGTCTTGCTTCTCGTCCAAACATGAGGACATAGGGGGAATATCCGGTTGCGTCGTTTCTAGTACAATTATAAGCATGTACTAGTTGACTGACATGCTGACTCCACTTTTGCTTCTGAGACTTATCAAGAGTCCCAAGCATGGACAGCAAAGTTCGGTTAAACCGTTCTGGCTGCGGGTCCCCCTGAGGATGATATGGGGTCGTTCTTGACTTTTGAATCCCCAACATCTTCAGCAACTCATATATTAACTTGCTTTCGAAGTCTCGTCCCTGATCCGAATGTATACGTGCTGGTAATCCGTAGTGAACAAAATACCTTTCACATAACACTTTGGCAACAGTGAGAGCTTTTTGATCTTTCGTCGGAAAAGCTTGAGCGTACCTAGTGTAGTGATCAGTAACTACAAGGATGTTGAACACTCCTTTTGAATCCGGCTCCAAGGATAAGAAATCAATACAAACAAGATCCATGGGACCATTGCTGGTGATCTGCTTCAAAGGTGCAGCTCTTTGGGGTTGTGTCTTACGAAGAATACACTTTCCGCAGTTCTTCACATACTGGTCAATTTCATTTGACATCCTCGGCCAATAGAAACGATCTTTTATTAAGGCAGTGGTCTTATCTACTCCTAAATGCCCAGTTTCATCATGCAGGGACTGTAAGACCAGGGACCGATACTTCTGCGGTAAAACAAGTTGAAGACACTCTTCATGGTGTTGTCTCTTTACAACCCGGAATAATAGTCCTCTCCTTACTACAAGTTTGGATCCTTCTTTCTGTAGTAGGTGTACTTCAGGATTTTTGTCCCTGGATAATGAAAACAACTGCCCTTTTTTCACAGCATGTCTCACTGGAGAAATAGCGGGGTCTTCTTCCTGAGCTTTTATTAAGTCCTGGGAACTCAAATGCTCAAGGGAACCAATGTCTAATCTGGTGGAAAATGCATAGCATTCAGGTATGACTTCAGGAGACACTCCCAACTGCTCTACACACTTTTGAGTATTTATTGTTTTGCACAGGGCCTGAATACCAGAAGGTGATATTTCTTGCCAGTCTGGTTCTTCGGCAGTGGAAGAAAAGTGGCGCGACAGAGCATCAGCATCAATGTTGTTTTTTCCAGGTTTATACTGTATGTTGAAGTTGTATGTGGATAGCGCAGCTAACCACCGGTGACCAGCTGCATTGAGCTTTGCAGTGGTAAGTATGTAAGTAAGTGGGTTGTTGTCTGTTCTTACTGTAAATCGTGCACCATACAAGTAATCATGAAACTTGTCTACCACTGCCCACTTGAGTGCTAAAAACTCAAGTTGGTGGATAGGGTAACGTTGTTCAGATGCCTTCAGTTTGCGGCTGGCAAAAGCTCTGGCCTTAAGCCTTCTGGGTACTCCTGGTTTAAAACTGCTCCCAACCCATTCAGGCTGGCATCTACATGCAGAATGTAGGGCCTGGTTGAATCAGCAAATGCCAATACTGGTGCGTTAGTAAGACAATGGATGACCTTCTGGAAGGCATCCGTACATTCTTCCGTCCACCTACCCCCAAAAGCTTCAGACTCCTTGTAGTACATCCCTTTGTTCTTTACTGCTCTCTTGCCATGCTGAGTAGGTGGATATCCCTTGGTAAGCTCAGTAAGGGGTCTGACTATAGCCGAGTAATTTGCTATGAAGCGCCTGTAGTACCCACAGAATCCCAGGAATGATCTGAGGGATTTCAAATCAGTGGGTTGCTTCCAATTGGTCACAGCTTCAACCTTTGCGGGATCGGTGGCAATACCCTTCTCAGAAATGATATGCCCCACATATTTGACCTGAGGTTGACAGAACTGGCACTTGTCAAGTGAAACTTTTAATCCACTTTCTTCAAGTCTATCTAAGACTTTTAGCAGACGTTCTTCATGTTCTTCTAGTGTCTGGCCGAACACTATGAGATCGTCCAAGTACACAAGTACTTCCAGCAGATTCATGTCCCCTACGGCCTTCTCCATTAATCTCTGGAACGTAGCAGGGGCTCCAGAGATTCCTTGGGGCATCCTTTCAAACTGATAGAACCCAAGCGGGCATATAAAAGCGGTCTTGTCCTTGTCTTCATCAGCCATCTGGATCTGATAGTACCCGCTTCGTAGATCTAAAACGGAAAACCATCTGCTGCCCGTAAGACAATCTAAAGCTTCATCAATCCTCGGCACAGTGTATTGATCTGGAATGGTTCTTGTGTTAAGAGTTCTATAATCGATACACATGCGCACCGTTCCGTTCTTCTTCCTGGCCACAACAATGGGGGAAGCATACGCACTCCTGGACTCTTTGATGACTCCAGCAGCCAATAACTCATGAAGATGACGGCGTATGTCATCAATATCAGCAGGTGCTAGCCTACGGGATCTCTCTCGAAATGGGGTGCTGTCACTCAGGCGAATGTGGTGTTCCACTCCTTTAGCACATCCAACATCCCATTCATGGAGTGAAAAGACATTCGTTCTCTCCGACAGTTTTTGGGAAAGCCTATCCTTCCAATATTTTGGAATCGGTGAATCTCCAAAATTAAACAAGCATGGATCTACTGGTGATCCTTTTGCTGAATGATCTTTCTTCACAGTAATGGCAACTTCAGTGATGTACCCGTGAGCCACCATTGAACCCACTGGAATACAAACTTCTTTCTCCGACACATTTCTCAGTAGCACAGGAAATCGGTTCACTTGGATCGCTGATGACGGAATGATAGTAGGCTTTACTAGAACCTCAGCAGGACTACTAGAGGTTGACGGTTGATCAACAACTAAGATGCTCTTGTCAATGGATTGTTTCAGCTTGACTTTGCAGGTAGCTTTACACTCACTCCTTGGCGGAATACTGAGTGGACCTGGACCTGACCAGTGAATTTCAGCCACAGCATCTTCTGGGTTTGTCTGTTCGCTGGCTTCCATTTTGAACGTCTTTACTTTCTGAAGATTTACTGGCATTGTGCTAACAATGTCTACTCCAGCAGACTCTTTACAAAGCTGGTCTAACCGTTGGAACATACTGGCATTGGTACCAATGAGTAATGGAACCTGTTTGGGTCCATGAGGCTCTGGGCACACTAAAGCCAATACACTGATGGAATGCTGCACTCCTGTCAACTTCTCCGGAAATTGCAGCTCCACGTCCACATAGCCACGATACGGGAAACTGGAATCACTCAAGCCCCAGACAGCTAGTCCAGAAATGGGATGAATTGGAGTATCAGCCAGGTATTGGTTATACCAATCTTCAAAGATAATGGTTACCACAGATCCACTGTCCAGCAAAGCTTGACAAGGCATACCATTTACCTTTACTGGAATAACAGAAGATGGTCCCACTAGTCCTTCGGGAATACTGATGGTTGGTTTGATGTGAACCGCGCTTCTCTTCACAGAACAGTTATGTTCCTCTTCGGGAGCCTCTTCATTCTTCTGGTTTCCTCTAGCTTTTCTCAGAGATTGAATGAGCTTCTGAATCACTTTCTTCTCATTTACAGGAGCTTTGCATTTTGAAGCAATGTGTCCGTCACCTCCACACCTGTAGCAGAAGTAATCTTCTGAACTTTTAGAAGATCCAGGTACTTTTGATCGGGTGAACTTCACTGATGCTTGGTTTCCATCTGAATGAGTTTCTTTCTCCACTTTAGCTGTTTGTTGTACAGCCATCACTTTCACTTGCTGTCTGAGTTTTTTCACTTCTTTCTTCAGAGCTTGTACCTCATAACTTTCATCAGCGAACTCTGAGGCATGCTGGCTTTTATGTTTCTTTTCAGCAATCACATCATCCTTTGACTTAACGGTTAACCCTGCCACCATAATTCGTAAGTCTTGGATCTCAGTTGCCAGCTCTTGAAAGAACGGGTCTTTGATATTCTCACTTCCTACTTGCACTTGACGAACTGTTGGATTAGACTTTCGTCTGTCAGCTTCTCGTACCTCCTCTTCCCGAATCTCATGTAGCAGATCTAGGAAATCAGGTGGATTACTCTTTCGTTCCCTCAGCCGTAACTGAAGCAGCATGATGTCAGACTGGGTTGCTCCTCTAATGAGCTGCTCCAGACGTGCTTTTCCAGCAGACTGGGCAGGTAGGCCTCCCCTTTGTACAACCCTGATCAAGATTTTCTCAAGTCTCCTCAGAAAATCCGACAAGCATTCTCCATGACGTTGCCGTAGTGTTCTGAACTTGAAATACAGATCTTCACCAGACTCTGAGCTTCCAAAAGCACTTTCAATAGCTGCTAGGTACTCTTTTGGAGATGCTTCAGCATTGGTAAACCTTACCGCTTGGATAATCTCCAAGGCTGGTCCTCGCAAACTCTCAACTATCCTTAACTTCTTCTCTTTTTCGGAACGATCACTTTCCTCAACCATGAGCATTGCTTGTTCCATCCAATTCTCTAAATTATCCTCTCCACCCGGAATGGGAGTGATACCCGAAAAGGTCCTCAGCCGTCTAAAAGAACTGCTATCACTTGAGATTTTAGTGGTTTTAGCAAGCAATTCACCGACCGCCCTGATAATAGACTCCGGCGTAGAAGCATTTAACAAGTTAGGTGAACTTGATCCTTGATGTTCTTCTCTTAGTCCTGATTCATCAGGTGCGACAAAACTTTCCCTTTCTCCATCTAAAGCATTACCCTCAATTCTAGTAGCACTCAGGATCCATGGGTCTGATCCATCAGCAGGCAATACATCAAGAGGAAGTCTCTCTGCATGCACCTTCTCACGACATTCACAGAGCACTATCAGAGACTGTGATTCTTGGCTATACATCCGTCCTCTTACCCTGACTCTTCCAAGGGCTTTGATAGAATGCATAGTGTCTTCAATTTTAGAAACATCTGTCTCCTCTGGAATTCTACTCACAATGATGGCATAATCTGGATCAATACCTTCACCTCGGCACCAACTTTTCAAGTCAGGGACTAAGATAGGGGTCCGCAAATGAGCCATTGCTAGAGCTAAACTGTTTCTTGTTGCTAGAATTACAAAAAAACTTTTTTTCCTTTCTCTAGGCTAATGCTGCTGTAGTAATAAGGGTAATGGATCCCAGCGGTGCCTCCATTTTATGTAACCCCAGTAATGATACCCGCTATATTTAAGCTGGGGCCTAGGTAAGTATTCGTGTCACAGTTATGATTACCTGTAATAATCACATGTATTCCATTCCCTTCAGCAGCAATCAAGACTATGGAATCAAATACTTGTCTTAGAAGTGTTTTTTTATGTCTCTAAATGTGACATGTAATAACAGAAAATATGAAAATTCAAACCAGTCTTTTGGAATAAAATAAAATGTCAACTTAAGTTTAAAGGATTTACAATTTCAGAAAATAAACCAAACACATCTCACAAGTGGTAAACACCCTCACATGTATAACTGTTTAACTCAATTACACAGTCTTCAAATAGGTATTCAATGAACTACTCAGTAATTCAAATCAAAACTCACTTAAATGGGCCCACATTCACGCTTTCATTACCACACACACTCTACGTTGCAGGCCTGATGGTTTCCCGAACGCGATGTGTCCCGCGATATGACAAGGTCGATGACAGCGCGCGTGAGCGGCTGTCCCACTGTCCCGCGATGCAACAGAGGAACTACAGGCTTTTCCAGTCACCCGAGCGTTATCTGTTGTGACGACTTTTCCCTCGTTGCCAGAGGAACTCCGGGCTTTTCCAGTCACCCGGAGCGCTATCTGGTTCGCCCCAAATGCGATGGGCTCGTTGCTCGCGCGAATCACCTCACGAGCGCATGGAGTGAAATCCAGGATGAATATCACAAATAATAGCTAAATAAAGTTCTTATCAGCAAAGCAACAATATTACTGACTGATTCTGTCTGTATATACGGGATTATCGTGTGAAAATCCTAATATTTAGCTTTCACAATGTTTTGCATCGTCCGACTCGTCTCGTTTTTTTCTTCCTCCTTCTCGATCCTTTCACGCCCCCCTTTTTCTAATTGCGTCATACGTCAGTACGTAAATCAGATATTATACATTAAATAATAGTATATATAATTATATAACTATATACATATAGATGAAAACACTGTAAAGGCACAGACTAAATAAAATATACACATTATAATGTAAAATAAACATTACTTTCAAATTTAGTTTCTTTAGGCTCACCGGGCTACACAGTTTTTTGTCTTATTTTTGTTCTTGTACTATTTGATTGTTCTTAAGTAAATAAAAAATGTAAATTTCGACATTTTGGGCTTTTATTTATGTTGTCTAGCAGCTATGGATTTGAATAATTTTACTAATATATAGGTAAACATATAGGTGCATATATGCACACATATATATATACACATGCATATATGTATCTATATAGGTACATGTATGCACGTATATGTGTACATATATGTGCATATATGTGCATATATGTACATATATTATAGGAAAACGGCCAATTTTATATATGTCACATATATTAAAAACATATATCAAAACCTATATTAAAACTTATATGTTTATATAGGTTATTTCCGTGTGGGTGCTCCCGACCCTTTACAGTATTTCTCTAAAATGCTCATTGCCCTCTTTACACTTTGAACGTCCTCAACCAACAATGTAGTGTCATCTGCATATTGATATATCGGCTCTCGCTCAGTATTTTCTTCTATTTGTATGCCTTTTATCTCCTCATCTGCTTTCATTGCTAATCCCAGAGGCTCTGCTACTAATGCATAAAGTAAAGCAGATAACGGACATCCTTGTCTAATAGATCTTGTTGGTTGAAAACATTCAGATATAAAACCATTACATTTAATACATGTGTAAATGTTAGAATAAAAAATCGTAATCCATCTTCTAAAATTATCCCCAAATCCAAACTTTTTAATGACATTAAATAAATATTCATGTTCCACTCTATCAAATGCTTTCTCTAGATCCAAACTAATTAAATGTCCCCCCTTATTTTTCTCTCTCATATAAAACATTGTATCTCTTATACTTTGAACTGTGTCTAATATATCTTTCCCCTGTACTCCATATGCCTGAGTCGTACTTATTATAGTAGGTAAAACTTTTTTCAATCTATTTGCTAACGCCTTTGCTAAAACTTTAAAATCTGTATTTAGCATAGTTAAAGGCCTATACGCTAAGACCAACTTCTTTATAATATACACTTTTTATATTCCCCTCCATTTCTTCATCACATAAAACATAATCAATTCAGCTTTGTTTTAATTCATTCATCACCACTTGTGTTCTTGAAAACTTCCTCTTTGTCCTATTTCTCTCTCTCCATACATCTATCAAATTACTTTCCTTCATTACGTCCACCAGCTCTTCTCTACCCTTCTCAGCTTTAAAGACCATTTTACTTGCCAAATCTAGCTCTGAAAAAACAGTATTAAAATCTCCTATTAATATAACATTATGCCATGTTTTTATTTTATCATTCATATTTTAAAAAAATTCAATCTTCCCTTTTTCTTCATTGGGTGCATGTATATTATAAATTATTATATTCTCTTCATCTTTTCCTATTTTTATAGCCATACTTTTCCCTACCCCATCATCAAATATAATTTGTTCTTTTTCACATACCCCTCTCCTTATTAAAATTGCTACCCCACTCCCTGCTTTCTCTTCTCCATTAATCACATATATATTACCATCCCATTTTGTTTGAAACCTTTTAGCACTTGCATTTTTCCTATTTGTTTCTTGTAATACAATCACATCAGCTTCTTTGCATAAAACACCCATCTTTTCAAATTTATCCATATTCAGTAAACCTCTAGCATTCCATGATACAATATTTAAAGACATAAAAATTAAAATAGGGGGAAAAAATAAAAACCCAAACATTTCCTTAGTCTCTCTCTTCCTCCTGTTCTTCCATCAATGCTTGATATCTATTCCCCCACACATTTTTGCCTTTACTCTGTTCTTTTTTTAAAAGTCTCTTTTTCTTGGCCAAATCTACATTTGGTATTACCTTAAGAGTTCTCCTTCTTATTGTCTCCTTTCTGTCCTTTCTGTGGCCCATTCTGTTCATATTTTCCTCCTCTTCAGTTGTCTCTGGCATGTCCTCCTCCTTATCTTTTAGTCCTTGCTCCTCCATTTTCTCCAATGTCCCTTGTGTTACTTTCTGTGGTATCCATATTCCTTCCTCCATTCCTCCTTCTTGTTCTTTGTCTTCCACCTCCTCCTGATTTTCCACATTATCCTCTTTATTCACTCCATCTTCTTCCTCAGTCTCCTTATCATTTTGCAATTCAGTTTCTTTCACCATTTGCCCTCCTACATCTTCTGACTCTATATTTTGAATTTCATTCTCATCCTCCATCCAACACTCGCATCTTACCATCACCTTTCTGCAATCCGGGCACTTAATTGCATCGCAATCCCTCACAAAGTGTCCCTGCTCATCACATTGAAAACACTTGAACTTGAACAGCACCAAGGGTGGTATAGCCGTAAGCGAGGGCTGCTGCCAAGAGTGGGCTTTTTAAAGATCAGCCACCATAAAGGCCAGTGTATTAGATCAGTAGTGAAGAAAACCCAAAAGCTTACAGCACCTGGTATTCCCAGGCGGTCT
>NC_136731.1:9246820-9249320 GCF_936440315.1 Barbus barbus
ACATTTTCACTGTACATTCTTTTAAGAGCCACAATTTATCTCCCAGTATTACGTACACATCCTTTTCCTCTTTCCCCCCTTCCATAGTTTCAACCTTTTCTATCCATTCTTTAGGTATTGCATTTTTTATAATTTCATACTTATTTTTTAGTTCTTGTTTATTAAATTCTTCCTTTGCTTCCTCCATCACATCGACTATATACTGCATTGGTAAAAAGCCCTCTTTATATTCATATAAAACATCTCTTACTTTAACTATTCCAACATCCATCAATTCCTTAAAATATATTTCCTTCCCTTGATTTAAAATGCTGGTGTTTAGGAATAATGGCTGATTTAAAATGTTTTCTCTTCCATGTACGTTGTACTGTACAGTAGTTAAAAAATTTCCCCAAGCCCTTAAAACTTCTTTATAAAATGTTGGCAACCCCTCTGTTATCCACTCTTTTGTTCTCATCCATAACACATTATCTCCCAGATTAAAATTCCCACATTTGTTTAAAAAAAAACCCATTGTTGTTTTCCATTCTGCTTTGTTTCCCTCATCTAGATACTTTTTAACTAATTTGACTCTCAGACTATTCTTCCTTTGCTCCACATCCATTAAACCCAAACCTCCTTTCTCCACCATTCCTATTAAAGTATTGTATGCAATTCTAGCTGGTTTCCCCATCCATAAGAAATCTAAAAAACATCTTTTCAACCCTCTTTCCACCCACACCGGCATAGCTGTCACATATAAAAAATACCACAATTTTGAAGTCATTAAAACATTCAAGATTAAAACCTTCCCTTTTAAATTCAGTGCCCTCAATTTCCAAAAGTTCAGTCTTCTTTCAATGCTTCCCACTATTCCTTCCCACATAATTTCTCTCACTTTATCTTCGTCTTTCCCCATTAAAATTCCTAAAATCTTCATTTCTTTTACTTCCTTGAATTTAAAACTCTCTGTTAAGTCTGTCGTCTGCCCAAATCTCATATATACCGTTTTTTCTTCATTTATTTTCCCTCCTGACCCCTTGCAAAATCTCTGTACTATTTCCATTACTTGTTTGACACTTTCTTCTCCTTTAACAAAAATAGTAGTGTCATCAGCATATTGAAAAATTTTACTCTCTTTTCCTGTTCGTTCAATCTCTATTCCTTTGATTCCCTTTTCTTGTTTTATGGCTAGTCCAAACGGTTCTGCCACCAATGAGTATAGCAGGGCTGATAAGGGACACCCTTGTCTTATAGATCGTGTTATTCTAAAACCTTTTGTTAAAAACCCATTACATTTTATTTTTGTCATTGCTCCCTTGTATAAAATACGAATCCATTTAATGAAAATCTCCCCAAACCCAAAACTTTTTAAAATGTCAAATAAATATTCATGTTCCACCCTGTCAAAAGCTTTTTCAAAATCTAAGTTAATGATATAACCTCCTTTCCTTTTCTCGCTCATATACCTTATCGTGTCTTTTATACTCATTGTTACATCCGAAATGTCTTTCCCTTTTACTCCATATGCCTGATTTGTTGTAATTATCTTTGGCATTATCTCTCTTAATCTATTCGCTAAAAGTTTTGCTAAAATCTTTAAATCAGTATTTAACATTGTAATAGGTCTATAATTTTTTAAATCATTTTTTTCCCCCTTCTTCTTGTATATTACCTTCATCAATCCCATTCCCATTCTTAACATCATTTCTCCTTTTTCAAAAATCTCATCATAAACATCTCTTAAAATATCTACTAAAAGATCTTTAAAAGTTAGATAAAACTCACTTCCTAAACCATCAATCCCTGGGCTTTTCTTTTTGTTCAATTCATTTATTGCTCTTTCTATTTCTTCTTTACTTATTGCCTGATCGCATTCTTCCTTCTCCTCTTTACTCACTTTCATTTTTATTAATTCCATTAACTCCCTTTTTTCTCTCTCCTTTACTCCTTCCGTACTAAACAATTTTTCAAAATAGATTTTTACCTCTTCTAAAATTTCCCCACATTCTTGTACCATTTGACCATTTTCTTTTCGTATTTCTTTTATAGTTTCAACTCTTCCTTTTCTTTTTTCCAGATCAAAGAAAAACTTTGTACATTTTTCTCCTTCCATCAGATATTTAGCTTTACACCTCAACATTGCCCCTTTATATCTATTCTCTTCCATCTCTTTCAGCTCTTCTTGTATTTCTTTTATTTTTTGAATATCTTCTGTTTCATCATTTACTTGCTTCTCCAGTCTTTCTCTTATCTCTTTTTCTTTATTCTTTTTGCATTTCTGTTTTAACTTACAATATCTAATAGTGATTTTTTTCACTAAAAATTTCAAGTTCTCCCACCAGATCCTTTTGTCTTCTAAATACATTTCATTCTCTTTTTCTTTTTTTATCGTGTCTTTTATTGTTGCAACATAACCCTCATCCTTTAAAATGTCTGTATTTAAAACCCATACCCCTGGCCCTCTTTTCCCAACATCCCAATCCAAATGTACAAAAAAAGGCTTATGATCACTTAAACT
>NC_136731.1:9274320-9306820 GCF_936440315.1 Barbus barbus
CGGGGGCACCCAGGGTGGTATGGCCGTAAGCGAGGGTTGCTGCCAAGAGTGGGCTTTTTAAAGATCAGCCACCATCTCAGCCATCATAAAGGCCAGTGTATTAGATCAGAAGTGAAGAAAACCCAAAAGCTTACAGCACCTGGTATTCCCAGGCGGTCTCCCATCCAAGTACTAACCAGGCCTGACCCTGCTTAGCTTCCGAGATCAGACGAGATCGGGCGTTCCCATTTTTTTTTTTTTTTATTATCATAAAGGCCATTGTATTAGATCAGAAGTGAAGAAAACCCAAAAGCTTACAGCACCTGGTATTCCCAGGCGGTCTCCCATCCAAGTACTAACCAGGCCCGACCCTGCTTAGCTTTCGAGATCAGACGAGATCTGGCGCACCTTTTTTTTTTTTTTTTTTTTTTTTTTTATTAGAAAATTTCATCATAAAAACATACAAAGGTACAGTCCATCATTTGCTTGAAAATACATCCAGTAAATACAGTCTCTCTCTATACATTTGGTATTTTCTCAAAAGTAATAAAAGATTAAGTGTAAAAGATATGGAAAACAGCATTTAAATCATTCTCTTTCTGGCATTCCTAAATTAAACTCATTACAAATTTTGTACACATCTGAGGTAAATACTTTGTAAAAGTCATACATTTTGTTTTCTTGCTTAAAATAACAGTGTAAATATTTCACATATTTCTCAAACTTCCTTTTAAAAACATTCCATACATCCATTACATTTCCTTGTTTTTTTGCCTCCACTCTTCTTTCCCATATTACACTTTTCATTAGCATCACAATCAAATTAATCATCCTTTTGTTTTTACACTTTTCTTCTGTACCCAACAAAACCACTCTGTTCCATTCTATATTTCCCTCTTTTTGTTCTCCTCTTAGCATTTCAATCAATCTCCTACAAATTTCATTAAAATCTTCCAATTCTCTGCAATTTAAAAACAAGTGTAAAAAACTTTCATCTTCAGCATTGCACACTTTACATGTTTCACTTTGCTCCATTCCGATTTTTGTCAATATAATGTCAGTAAAAATCGCTTTGTGCCTAATAAAAAATTCCAAGCTCTCCAGTCTTGCATCTATCATTGTTCCTTTCATGTTGTTCCATATTTCATCTTCTTTTAGATCTTTAAATTTCTGTACCCAGTACACATTAACAACAGGTTTCTTAAACATTCCTTCTCTAAAAAAACAATAAAACATTTTCACCTTACATTCTTTAAAAGCATACAATTTTTCTCCCAACTTTACAAACACTTCTTTCTCTTGCTTCTCTTCCTCCATGTTTTCTATTCGTTTTATCCACTCTTTGGGTATTGCTTCTTTAATTACTTCATACTTATTTCTTATCTCTTTTTTATTGAAATCCTCTTTTGCCTCTTCCATTGCATCTATTACATACTGCAACGGTAAAAACCCCTCCTTAAATTCATATAAAACATCTCTGATTCTTGTGATCCCAACATCCCACCATTTCTTATAAAAAATCTCTTTCCCTTGGTTTAAAATGCCATTGTTTAGGAATAAAGGCTGATTTAAAATGCTCTCTCGACCTTGTGGATTAAAATTTACATTAATTAAAAATTTTCCCCAAGCACTCATCAGTTCTTTATAAAAATCCGGCAACCCTTCCATCATCCAATTCTTTGTTTTCATCCATAAAATGTTATCCCCCAAATTAAAATTCCCACATTTGTTCAAAAAATATTTCATTGTCTTTTTCCACGCTGTTTTGCTTCCTTCATCTAGATATTTTTTTATTATTTTAACTCTTAAGCTATTTTTTCTTTGTTCCACATCAATTAATCCCATCCCTCCCCTTCCGGCTTCCCCTATTAATGTATTATATGCAATTCTGGGAGGTTTGCCATTCCATAAAAAATCTAAAAAACATTTTTTCATCCTTTTTTCCACCCACATTGGCATAGCAGTCACATATAAAACATACCACAACTTTGACACCATTAACACATTTAAAATTAAAACCTTCCCTTTTAAACTTAAAGTCCTCAATTTCCAAAAATTTAACCTTCTTTCAATTCCCCCTGCTATTTCTTCCCACATTATTTCTTTAAGATTCTTTTCGTCTTTTCCCATTAAAACACCTAAAATCTTTATTTCTTTTGTTTCTTTAAAATTAAGAGAATGCGTTAAACCAGTCACTCCTCCAAATCTCATGTATACCGTTTTCTCTTCGTTTATCTTGCCTCCTGATCCCCTACAGAACATCTGTACTATTTCCATGACTTTTTTAACACTCTCTATATCCTTAACTATAATTGTTGTATCATCCGCATATTTAAATATTTTTTCATTTCCCCCACTTCCTTCAATGTTTATCCCTCTTATGTTTTCATCCATTTTAACAGCTAATCCCAATGGTTCTGCAACTAATGAATATAAAAGCGCTGATAATGGACATCCTTGCCTTATTGACCTAGTAATTTTGAAACATTCCGTTAAAAAACCATTACATTTTATTCTTGTTATTGCTCCCCTATATAAAATCGTAATCCATTTGATAAAATTTTCCCCAAACCCATACCCTCTTAAAATGTCTAATAAATATTCATGTTCCACTCTGTCAAAAGCTTTTTCGAAATCCAAACTAATAACGTATCCTTTTTTGTTTTTGTCTTTCATATACCTTATTCTATCTATTATACTTATCGTTGTGTCCGCTATATCTTTGCCTTTAACTCCATACGCTTGATTTGTTTCAATTATGGTTGGCATTACCTCTTTTAATCTGTTGGCTAAGACTTTTGTTAAAATTTTCAAATCTGAATTCAGCATTGTAATTGGTCTATAATTTTTTAAGTCTACTTTTTCTCCCTTCCTTTTATATATCAACTTTATTAATCCCATCCCCATTCTCTGATTCATTTCCTCTTTCTTAAGGATCTCTTCATATACTTCTTTTAAAATACCGGTTAAAAAATCCTTAAATGTTTTGTAGAATTCGTTCCCTAAACCATCAATGCCTGGGCTTTTCCCTTTATTCAGTTCACTTATCGCTCTTTTTATTTCTTCCTCTCTTATCTCTTGCTCACACTCTTTTTTATCCTCCTCCCCTAATATTGTTTTTATTTGCTTCAGTAATTTCTGTTTTTCTTCATCATTTATTCCCTCTGCTTTAAATAGCTTTTCCTTTACTGCTTTTAAAATCTCCTCATTTGTTTCCACCATGTCTCCATTTTCCCTTTTTAATCCTTTGATTGTTTGCGCCATGCCCCTTCTTCTTTCTAAGTCAAAGAAAAACTTTGTACATTTCTCTCCTTCCACTGTGTACTTTGCTTTGCTTCTTAATCTCGCCCCATTGTATTTATTTTCTTCTATTTCTTTAAGTTTTCCTTCTATTTCTTTTATTTTCTGTATGCTTTTTTCCGCCTTATCCAGTTCCTCATTTAAGTTTTTTCTTAGCTCTCTTTCCTTATATTTTTTACATTTGTTAATTAACTTGCAATACCTTATTGTAAACCTTTTTACCATATATTTCACATTCTCCCACCATATTCGCTTATCCTCATTATACATTTCATTTCCTTTTTCCTTTTCAATGATCTCCTTTATACTTAAAACATAAGCTTCATTCTTTAAAACCTCTGTATTTAAAACCCATACTCCCGGCCCTCTTTGCACTTTACTCCAGTCCACTTTAAAAAATAAAAACTTGTGATCGCTAAAACTGGTTTCCTCATACTTAATCTTTTCTATAAAATTCTCCACATTTCTTGTACATAAAATAAAGTCAATTCTAGTTTCGCAGACAAACCGCCCCACTATTTGCCTCCTTGAAAATTCTTTTTTCTTTTCATTTCTTTCTCTCCACACATCGATCATATTATTTTCTTCCATTAATACTTTTAATTCTTTTCTCCCCGTGTCAGTTTTAAAAACCATTCCTTCTGCCATGTCTTGTTTACTAAAAACTGTGTTAAAATCACCCATCATTATTATTTCCTTGTACTTGTTTACGATATTCCTTAAAACATTAAAAAATTCTTTCTTTTCTTTCTCCTCTGTTGGCGCATGTACATTCACTAAAATCAGTTCACATCCTTCATAATTTACTTCCACCACCATACATTTCCCCATCTTATCTTTATACACTACTTTGCTTGCATTAAAAACATCTTTTCTCATTAAAATCGCCACTCCTCTTCCAAGCCTTCCATCCCCATTGTTATATAAAATATCCCCTTCCCATTTCTTTTTATAGTTCATCATCACACTTTCTTTCCAATTTGTTTCTTGCAAAGCAATAACATCTTCTCCTGTACATTTTTCTTTCACTCTTTCAAATTTGCCCATGTCCATCAGTCCCCTTGCATTAAAAGTAACACAACTTAAAACCATTAAAAAAAAGAAAAATAAATACCTAAAAACCATTATTCTCCATCTTCTCCCTCCAGCCCTCTTAACACTTCATATCTGTTTACACTTTTGACTCTGTCTCTTGTCATTCTTTTTTTCCTTACATTTTCCACATTTGGTTTTACCTTTAATGATCTCCTTCTTCTTTGTCCTCTCCCCCCTCTATCTTTTTCCATGTTGTCCGTTCTTGTTTCTCCTTCGCTGGCCATTTCTTTGTTTTGATCTTTCATTCCTTGTTCATCTCTCTCCACGTCGTCCAGAAAACTTTTACAACTCCCTGATGTTTCCATTTCTGTCCCTTGAGTGTCCTGTTCTGTTGTCTGTTCCTTACCCTTATCATTCTCTTTTTCTCCTTCTCCTTCCTCTCGGTTGCTCGTTCCTTCTTCTATTTCCTTTTGTTGTAATCCTTCTTCCTCTTGTCCTTCATCCAATTCTCCTTCCTCTTTGCTGTTTCCTTCATGCACCTGTCCGTCCACCCAATGTTCCATACCTCCTTCCTCTCCCTGCATCCAACACTCACACTTATTTAAAATTTGTTGACACTCCGGGCATCTGACCGCATTGCAATCTCTTGCAAAATGTCCCCTTTCCTCGCACTTGTAGCACTTGAACTCAGGGCATTCTTTAAGCAGATGTTCCGGGCTCATGCACAGCCGCCAGGTCTTCACCTGGTGGCTGTGCATCACCCTAAAGTACTGCGGCCCTTCTGCCGTTTCCAGCTTAGTGCTGTAGGGCAATGATGCCACCTCCCTGGGGAACCTTACTTTTAGGAACCTCGTTCCATCTTCAATGTCAGTACCTGGGTAGCATCTTCTTTTAATTTTTGATATGGGATTAACACCCCATCCCTCCAATTTTCTAAGAATTTCTTTATCATCAAGGTAGACGGGCAGGTGCATGAAGGAAACAACGTAATCTCTATTTTGCAGTTTTTTTATCTCACAGTACACTCCTTTTATTAACAGTCCATCTGTCAATTCCTCACATGTTTCTTCCTTTTCCATTGTCAATTCAAATTCCTTTCGTTGCCTTGGTCTTAGCGCCAAAATTTTCCCATCTCCACATTTGTCCGCCACTGCTTTAAAAATATCCACAGCTCTCACCTCATTTACATTCTCCACATTCACAATCACAGTCGCTTCCTTTAAGTATTTCCGTCCACCAAACTTGTCTCTTGCGTCTTGGTTTTTCCCATGTCTTGCTCGTCGTTGATAATCCGGTCCAGTGTCGTTTGCCATGCGTGTCTCTCCATCCAGTCCAGTGTCGTTTACCATGCGTGCCTCTCCATCCAGTCCAGTGTCGTTTGCCATGCGTGCCTCTCCATCCAGTCCAGTGTCGTTTGCCATGCGTGTCTCTCCAGCCAGTCCGGTGTCGTTTGCCATGGGTGTCTCTCCAGCCAGTCCAGGGTCGTTTGCCATTAATCCATCCATTGTTTTGAAAAAACAAAATTAACCACCCTCCAGCCAGCAAGATGCTGCTGTTAGGTGGTTTTAAAGCTAACAAAAATACACAAACAAAAGAAAAAAATAAATAAAAATATTAGCAACAAAAACGGTATAAACAAAATTCAAAATAAATCACAAAATGGAGGAGAGCCTTCCTCTCCCAACTGCAGCCAGTCACTTCCTTGATTGCTCTCTAGCGCCTCAGGGTGGTATGGCCGTAAGCGAGGGTTGCTGCCAAGAGTGGGCTTTTTAAAGATCAGCCACCATCTCAGCCATCATAAAGGCCATTGTATTAGATCAGAAGTGAAGAAAACCCAAAAGCTTACAGCACCTGGTATTCCCAGGCGGTCTCCCATCCAAGTACTAACCAGGCCCGACCCTGCTTAGCTTCCGAGATCAGACGAGATCGGGCGCACCTTTTTTTTTTTTTATTATAAAAGAATTTCAACATTTACAGTAGATACATAATAACTTCATGTATTACATTTTCATCAGCCCTCTGTTTACACTTCAAAAGTTCAACACAATTTTATTCATTTCCGTAACGGAAATGAATGTGCTTCCATCAACAAAAATCTTACAGAAATCAACATCCATATAAGTTTTAATCATCTTTATATGTTGCTTTATCAACGCCTTGAAAATACACCATACATTTTCTTTTCTTTTTTCAAAATATGCTACATTTCTCCTCAGTCGTACTGCATACCTCGCAAAACTTAACATCATATTTAAGAGGTGCACATTCCCTTTTACATTCTTTCCCTCAACCATACCAAACAAAAATATCTTACTCCACTCCTCATCCACAAATTTTATTTTCTCCCAATTCTTCCTCACACATTGCTTTAATAATGCATGATACCCTTTCAAACTTTGACATTGTACATAAAAATGTATTAATGTCTCAACTTCCCTGTCACACACATCACATTCTCTCGCAATACTTTTGTCTATCTGATGCAAAACCTCTTTTGTATATATCCTATTATGCCGCAATATAAAATCATTCTGCTCACATTCTATTGAATTGTATCTAACATCTAGGTTCTTCCACAGCATTTCTGGTTTTATCTCTGGATATACTTTTCCCCAATAAATTTCTGCAGCAGGTCTTCTAACTTCTTTTTTTACCATAATCCTATAGAACGTTTTTAAAGGAACCTTTGACAATTCTACCTTACAACCACCCTGTACAATATACATTTCGGGAAACTTGTACTCTTTTGTTTTAACCTCTTGTTTGTCTATCAAGGCCATCCAATCTCTAGGAATACTATTCTTAATTTTTCCAAAAACATTAAGAACTGTACTTTTCCTCATATTCTCATTCTCTTCCATTACAATGTCCAGGATTGCCTGTGGGGGCAGAAATCCTGGAACAACTTCATACACATAGTCCTTTATTTGGTATAGACCAGCTTTCATGAAGATTTTGTTTTCCAACATTTGTCCCTTATCTGTTATCTTAGGATTCAAGAACACTGGTTGATTTAGTACTAATTCAAGCCTATTACATTCATACAACACTTGTGGCAGAAATTGAGCCCATGCTTGGATGACTTCTTTATAGAACTGTGGCATATCTTTTATCAAGGACTCTCTTAAACACATAAAAAGATTACTTTGACTACAAGCCCCAAACTTCTCTAAACAATCCTTCATACAATATTTCCAACCATATACTTCTTTACCATATAAATATTTCTTAACTACTTTAAGTTTTAATGCTTTCCTCCTCACGTCCAAGTCCAACAGTTTTAAACCTCCCTCTTTATTATCAGCTATCAGTACCCTTTTTGAGATCCTTACATTTTTCCCACTCCACAAAAAATCTGCTACAATGGAGTTTGCCTCTTTTAAAACCCACTCTGGCATGTCTAGCACACTCAATGAATGGACAAATCTTGACAATAACAATACATTGATGACAATCACTTTCCTTTTCAGTGTAAGACCTCTTAATTTCCAATAATTCACAGTTCGCCTTATCTTCTGTAAGACTACCGACCAAGAAACATCCCTCGCCTTACTATCTTCCATACCTATATTCACCCCCAGAACTTTAATATAATCTGTAACAGTTTTAAACGGAATACCACAGTCAGATATTTTATTTTCCCCAAAAAACATAATTTCAGACTTTTCAACATTTTATTTCCAAAAATTTAACCTTCTTTCAATTCCCCCTGCTATTTCTTCCCACATTATTTCTTTAAGATTCTTTTCGTCTTTTCCCATTAAAACACCTAAAATCTTTATTTCTTTTGTTTCTTTAAAATTAAGAGAATGCGTTAAACCAGTCACTCCTCCAAATCTCATGTATACCGTTTTCTCTTCGTTTATCTTGCCTCCTGATCCCCTACAGAACATCTGTACTATTTCCATGACTTTTTTAACACTCTCTATATCCTTAACTATAATTGTTGTATCATCCGCATATTTAAATATTTTTTCATTTCCCCCACTTCCTTCAATGTTTATCCCTCTTATGTTTTCATCCATTTTAACAGCTAATCCCAATGGTTCTGCAACTAATGAATATAAAAGCGCTGATAATGGACATCATTTGTTGACGGAAATGAATGTGCTTCCATCAACAAAAATCTTACAGAAATCAACATCCATATAAGTTTTAATCATCTTTATATGTTGCTTTATCAACGCCTTGAAAATACACCATACATTTTCTTTTCTTTTTTCAAAATATGCTACATTTCTCCTCAGTCGTACTGCATACCTCGCAAAACTTAACATCATATTTAAGAGGTGCACATTCCCTTTTACATTCTTTCCCTCAACCATACCAAACAAAAATATCTTACTCCACTCCTCATCCACAAATTTTATTTTCTCCCAATTCTTCCTCACACATTGCTTTAATAATGCATGATACCCTTTCAAACTTTGACATTGTACATAAAAATGTATTAATGTCTCAACTTCCCTGTCACACACATCACATTCTCTCGCAATACTTTTGTCTATCTGATGCAAAACCTCTTTTGTATATATCCTATTATGCCGCAATATAAAATCATTCTGCTCACATTCTATTGAATTGTATCTAACATCTAGGTTCTTCCACAGCATTTCTGGTTTTATCTCTGGATATACTTTTCCCCAATAAATTTCTGCAGCAGGTCTTCTAACTTCTTTTTTTACCATAATCCTATAGAACGTTTTTAAAGGAACCTTTGACAATTCTACCTTACAACCACCCTGTACAATATACATTTCGGGAAACTTGTACTCTTTTGTTTTAACCTCTTGTTTGTCTATCAAGGCCATCCAATCTCTAGGAATACTATTCTTAATTTTTCCAAAAACATTAAGAACTGTACTTTTCCTCATATTCTCATTCTCTTCCATTACAATGTCCAGGATTGCCTGTGGGGGCAGAAATCCTGGAACAACTTCATACACATAGTCCTTTATTTGGTATAGACCAGCTTTCATGAAGATTTTGTTTTCCAACATTTGTCCCTTATCTGTTATCTTAGGATTCAAGAACACTGGTTGATTTAGTACTAATTCAAGCCTATTACATTCATACAACACTTGTGGCAGAAATTGAGCCCATGCTTGGATGACTTCTTTATAGAACTGTGGCATATCTTTTATCAAGGACTCTCTTAAACACATAAAAAGATTACTTTGACTACAAGCCCCAAACTTCTCTAAACAATCCTTCATACAATATTTCCAACCATATACTTCTTTACCATATAAATATTTCTTAACTACTTTAAGTTTTAATGCTTTCCTCCTCACGTCCAAGTCCAACAGTTTTAAACCTCCCTCTTTATTATCAGCTATCAGTACCCTTTTTGAGATCCTTACATTTTTCCCACTCCACAAAAAATCTGCTACAATGGAGTTTGCCTCTTTTAAAACCCACTCTGGCATGTCTAGCACACTCAATGAATGGACAAATCTTGACAATAACAATACATTGATGACAATCACTTTCCTTTTCAGTGTAAGACCTCTTAATTTCCAATAATTCACAGTTCGCCTTATCTTCTGTAAGACTACCGACCAAGAAACATCCCTCGCCTTACTATCTTCCATACCTATATTCACCCCCAGAACTTTAATATAATCTGTAACAGTTTTAAACGGAATACCACAGTCAGATATTTTATTTTCCCCAAAAAACATAATTTCAGACTTTTCAACATTTATTTTTGCCCCTGCCGCTCTACCAAATGTATTCATATGATCCATTATCCTCTTTATGCTGTCCATATCCCTCACAGTAAACGTAGTATCATCCGCATATTGATGAATTAAACTGACCCCATCTCCTGCAAAATTAATAGGCTTCAGGCCCCTATCCGCTTTTACTAAAGTGGCCAGTGGCTCAACAGTTATACAGTATAGCAGGGCAGACAAAGGGCAACCCTGCCTTATAGACCTCTCAATAGCAATCACATCTGTTAACATACCATTACATTTCACCACACTATGTGCACTATTATACAGCAACCTTATCCATGCTCTAAATCTACAACCAAAGCCAAACGTTTCTAAAGTTTTCTCCAAAAAAGGATGCTCCACCCTATCAAAAGCCTTATTTAAATCCAAATTTAACAGGATGCCTCCTCCTTTCTTCATATAAAATACCACATCTCTAATCGTACTTATAATATCAGCGATATCTCTCCCAGGTATACTGTAAGTCTGTGTTGGGGCAACAATACTCCCTATTACCTTTTTTAGCCTATTTGCTAGAATTTTTGCCAATATTTTATAATCAGTGTTCAGGAGGCTAATTGGTCTATAATTTTCTAATCTTAATCTACTCCCTTTATTTTTAAATAAAATACTTAACACTCCCGCCACCAATGTCTTAGGCACTTCCTGCTTTTCTTCCATATATTGATATAGTTCTAACAATATTGGCCCTAGAGCATCCCTAAAAGTTCTATAGAAATCTCCAGTTAGGCCATCTGAGCCTGGGCTCTTATTCGTGTTCAGACTAGAGATTGCCTCATTAATTTCCTGCATAGAGATATCATTATCACAAAAAGTCCTGTCTATATCCGATAATCTAGCACTGACTGTCCCCAGCAACTTTCCCATACTCTCCATATTAACCCCTTCTTTCCTAAATAGCGTCCTATAAAAGGATTCAACAGTGTCCAAAATCCCTAACAAATCACTCACTTTTTTACCTTTCCCATCCTCTAATTCAGTAATACAGTTTCTACTCTGTTTTTGCTTCTCCATACCCAAAAAAAAGATGTGCATTTCTCACCCTCTAAAGCATGCTTTACCCTGCTCCTTACAATACCTCCCTTACATCTTTTAATTTCATATTTATTCAACTCTGCTTTAATTTTTAAATAGTTTGTCAAATCATAATTTGGATCACTGTTTATTTGTTCCAATTCTACAACAATTTTCTTTTGCAAATCTTTGTAATCTCTCCTCTCCATACTATGTTTTTCCTTTGCATACGTAATACTCAGGATCTTCATTTTCTGCTTTAACCCCTCCCATCTTGCACATGCATTTTCAGAATCTAAACTTCTCCTCCATTCAGATTTTATACAGTCATAGATCTTACCCCTATAATTTACATCATTTAATAAACTCGCATTCAAACACCAGAGCCCCCCACCTTTTGGTTGCATTGTTTGACCCACTTGAAATTCCAGGACAGCATGGTCACTGAATGCTGTGAACTTATAAGTTATATTTTTAATATACTGAACTATGTTCTGCCTTACCAGACAAAGATCAATTCTGCTTTGTTTCAGACTATTGAGCACAACTTGTCTTCTCGAGTACCCTCTTTTATCAGGGTTTTCTAATCTCCAGGGATCTACCAGGTTTACTCCATTCATTAGGCTAATAAGTTCCGTCCTTGATGAGTCTCTTTTGTAGCTCATATCATTTGTAGCATCCATTCTACTGCACCAAACATTAAAATCACCCACACAGATGCAGTTATCTGTGCATAGTGTTCTTAATTGCCTAAACACCACCCTCCTATCTTTTTCTTTATTTGGAGCATAAACATTAATCAATTTGAAAACACAATTTTGAAACTCAAAATCTATGATTAGAACTCGTCCTTCATTATCAGCATAAACCTCCTTGATATTTTGTACTACATTGCTTTTAATCAAACAAGCCACTCCACAAGCCCTTCTACTGCCATGACTCACAAAGACATGATGAGGCCATTTCCTCCTCACCTCTCTCAATTTACTGCTATCCCAATTTGTTTCTTGGAAACAATAAATGTCTGCTTTCACCGCTATTAAAATCTTTTCAAATTTACACATGTTTCCAAGACCATTAGCATTTAGGGATGCAATTTTAATCATAGCAGCAGTAGGTGTGAAGTTAAGAGAAAAAAAGGAGACCTCATTTCTTTTTCTTTACGTTTCCTTTCTCTCCCTTATCATTCAGCGTTCTTTTTTTCCTAACCAGCAGTTGCAGATTTTCACATGTCCCATCCTCATACAAATCATCATCATAATACTCATCATCATCATCATCATCATCACATTTGAGAGCAGTCTTAGCTAAATCTAAAGATTGTGGGGTCTCATTGACAATGACTGTTTTACCCACATACCTGTCCTTTTCTTTATTTGCCATGAAACACTGGGCTAGTCCTGTTCCAGCACTCTGCAGAGAGGGGGTATCCCCATTAGCTTGAGTTGTGTGATCCTTCAGTCCTGAATGCAGTAGCTGACTTTCAAAATCATCAAGGGTATTCCCCAATGTGCCTCCTTGCATGAGACTATTCTCCTCCTCATTTACCCCACTGGACAAATCCATACCCCCCATCACATCACCATAATGTACATCACTCAGTTCCTTGCACTCTCTAGCATAGTGTCCCTGTTTAGCATATTTGTAACAAGTAAACTCGGGGCAGTCTCTCAATACGTGTCCAGGCTGAATACACATGCGACACACTTTCAATTGTCTGTTATGGATCACTCTAAAGTGCTCAGCCCCCTCCAGTGTTTCAAACTTGGTTGAATATGGCAATGATTGAACCGTGTCAGTGAACTTAACTTTACAGAAGCGAGTCCCATCCGCAATGTCTGTTCCTGGCCATCTCCTCCTCTTGATTGGAGATGTTGCTTTGACACCCCATCCATTTAGTTTCTCCAGAATTTCCTCGTCCGTGATGTACACCGGCAGATTCATGAATGAAACAACAAGCTCATCATTGCTCAGGTCTCTAGCCATAATTTGACAGTTTTTGATTTTAAATCCATCAATCAGTCTTTTCCTTTGCTGTGGTTCATTGTAATCTCGTACTTTTTATCCCCTTTAAACCGACATCCAATCACAGCTCCACAGATTTCATTAATTCCTCTAAGTAACTCCATCATTGTGATTTTCTCATCCCCAACAATTTCCACACTCACAGTTAAGTTCTTTTCAAACACCTTTTCCTCCATCATGGCATGATTTCCGCTGTCTTTCTTAGATATCAATTCCATTTGTAATACTCCATTGTCTCCTTCCATGTGCTCCCCTCAATTAACAAACAAAACCTCAGAAGAACAAAAAAAAGGGCCTCCTCCCACAAACAGCACCTGCTGCAGGAGGAGAAGGAACTAAATCCGAGAAACTAAAAGTATCAAACACTTCTTTCAAAGTACTCTCTGGACAAAAAAACCAGCTCAAAACTCCACACTCTCCTAGCACACGCTCAGGTTGGTATGGCCGTAAGCGAGGGCTGCTGCCAAGAGTGGGCTTTTTAAAGATCAGCCACCATAAAGGCCAGTGTATTAGATCAGTAGTGAAGAAAACCCAAAAGCTTACAGCACCTGGTATTCCCAGGCGGTCCCCCATCCAAGTACTAATCAGGCCCGACCCTGCTTAGCTTCCCAGATCAGACGAGATCTGGCGCACCCAGGGTGGTATGGCCGTAAGCGAGGGCTGCTGCCAAGAGTGGGCTTTCTAAAGATCAGCCACCATAAAGGCCAGTGTATTAGATCAGTAGTGAAGAAAACCCAAAAGCTTACAGCAGCTGGTATTCCCAGGAGGTCTCCCATCCAAGTGCTAACCAGGCCCGACCCTGCTTAGCTTCCGAGATCAGACAAGATTGGGCGCACCCAGGGTGGTATGGCTGTAAGCGAGGGCTGCTGCCAAGAGTGGGCTTTTTAAAGATAAGCCACCATAAAGGCCAGTGTATTAGATCAGTAGTGAAGAAAACCCAAAATCTTACAGCACCTGGTATTCCCAGGCGGTCTCCCATCCAAGTACTAACCAGGCCCGACCCTGCTTAGCTTCCGAGATCAGACGAGATCGGGCGCACCCAGGGTGGTATGGCCGTAAGCGAGGGTTGCTGCCAAGAGTGGGCTTTTTAAAGATCAGC
The DNA here is from genome assembly GCF_936440315.1 of Barbus barbus. NCBI lineage: Eukaryota > Metazoa > Chordata > Actinopteri > Cypriniformes > Cyprinidae > Barbus > Barbus barbus. Next base: position 9,288,514 of record NC_136731.1, read on the forward strand.
CACCATCTCAGCCATCATAAAGGCCAGTGTATTAGATCAGAAGTGAAGAAAACCGACTTCCGGCTGAGCATGTGAGTGAGAAGACGCGCTTGAGGTTAGCTCCCGAACATTTTGTCAATCTATTATATTTTTCAGGCTGCCTGAAACATTAAACATACTTGGTCTATTTTTCAAACTACTTATTCGACGATTGCAGCTTGGAAGGACTTATGGCTTCTGAAAGGCAACGGAAACTTAAATCATCAGCGGCCGCGACAGAGAGTCATGGCGACAAACTGCCATTGGAGCTGGAAAATCTTCGTGTTACTTTGATTTCCGAGCTATCATCTACCATCGCAGAACAGCTAAAATCAGCCATCGACTCTGCTCTTGCACCGGTTGTTGCGTCCTTTGAGAGTTTTAAATCGAGCATTGAATCACAAGGACGGCACATTGACGAGCTTGATCAGCATTTGAACGATTACAGCGACCGCATTGTAGCACTGGAACAGACGGTGCTAAAGTTGACTTCGGCTAACAAGCAACTCACCGATAAAGTGGAGGACTTGGAGTCGCGCTCTCGGCGTTGCAATCTCCGGGTCATCGGCATCCCCGAGCGAGCAGAAGGGAGCGATCCGGTTACGTTCATGTCTCAATTTTTCCAGGACGTCCTCGGGTCAGAAATCTTTCCCACTCCCCCGCTGCTGGATAGAGCGCACCGTATTGGCCCCGCACCTTCGGCTGACCGGGAGAGTCAAAGGCCTAGAGTATTGATCGTGCGGTTTCATTACTATGGCGATAAAGAAAAGGTTGTTCGGCGTGGGAATTGGAACCAGCTCTTCTATCAGAGTCGTAAGGTCTTCATTTTTCCTGATCTCAACTCCAGCGTTGCTAAGAGGAGGGCGGCATTTTCAGCTGTGAGAAACAACCTGCGTGAGAAGAACGTGAGGTTCTCTCTTAAATTCCCCGCTCGCCTGATGATTGACCTCGACGATGAGAAGTTTCAATTCGACTGTCCCAAAGAAGCACAGCGATGGTTTAACGAACGGTATTCAACTTCCTAGGTATTATGTAGAGATAAGTATGCAAAACGACACTATTTTATAAGCAGTTGTACTCTGATAATTGATCACTGTTAACCAAGTGAGTTTAGATAAATGTTTTCATGGTGCCTGAAATGACTGTTCTTTGTTACTCCATATGTTCGGGAGTGACTTCATACGACATAAATGGGAATAGATACAGTTTTCGAGCATCGGAGGTTCCCGAGTTTTGGTGTTCTGCCTCCATTGTTTGGGAATGGAGAGAAGAAATTGAGTGATGTTCCGGGTGGGGTGGGGGCGGGTTTTTCCCCAATTAAATGTTCTTTTTTTTTTTTTTTTTTTTTTTTTCCCTTCTTCTTCTGCTTGTGGCCTCCTCTCTTATATTAACCTAACCTGATGGACAATAACAGAAGCTCAATTAGATTCTTGAGTTGGAATGTGAAAGGACTGAATGGCCCCATTAAAAGATCCAAAGTTTTGACACATTTGAAACTACAAAAACCTGACGTTGTATTCCTTCAGGATACTCATCTGCGTCTTAAGGATCAATGCAGGCTCCAAACTCGCTGGACATCACACATTTTTCATTCGAACTTTGATTCCAGGTCCAGAGGAGTTGCCATTTTGATTAACAAGACTGTGCACTTTTCTATTGACAAGTTCCCAGCTTTGAACACACATCTTTTGATATTTGGGGGAGATTTAAACTGTGTTATTGATCCTGATTTGGATAAATCAAGCATTGTTATGAAAGCTCCCTCTGCCATGTCAAAGGTTTTTTCTGAGTTTATGGCTCAGAACGGTTATATTGACCCATGGAGACACTTTAATCCCACTGTGAGGAAATACTCATTTTACTCATGTGTCCATCAATCTTTCTCTCGTATAGATTATTTTTTTATCAATAATTCTCTAATTCCTCAAGTTGTAAACTCTGAATATCTGCCCATTGTTATTTCAGACCATGCCCCTCTAAGCCTTGACATTCTTTTATTTCCATTTCACACTTTTCGACCACCCTGGCGGTTCAATTCTTTACTTCTATCTGATTTAGCATTCTGTGAATATATTTCTAATTCAATAGATGACTTTCTACTTACTAATCAGACCGATTCAATCTCTTACTCCTTACTGTGGGAAACTTTGAAGGCCTTTTTAAGAGGACAGATAATTTCTTACTCTGCTTATGTTAATAAAGAACGGAGGAATAAGATTAAAAAGTTATCTGACAGTATTCAAGCTTTAGATGACCAATACGCTCATAGACCGACTCCGGAACTACATAAACAAAGGCTTAATTTACAGGCAGAATTCAATCTGTTAACCACAGGTGAGGCAGAGAGACGTTTATTACGCACGCGTGGTAATTACTACGAGTATGGGGATAAGGTCAGTCGCCTCCTGGCCCATCAGCTTCGCAATCGAGCAGCTTCTCGATTTGTTACTCAAATTGCACAGCCTGATGGAGCATTATCCTCAGATTCTGTGGAGATTAACTCAACTCAACAAAACTTTTTCTCTATTCTGTATAAGACTGAAGCTTCTGGCCATTCAGAAGAAATGAACCAATTTCTTGGGCGTATCAACTTCCCTAGGGTTGATCCTCTTTTAGTGCCTGAACTTGATGGACCCATCACCTTAGAGGAGATCACTAAATCAATTAATTCATTACAATCTAGGAAATCCCCTGGCCCAGACGGGTTGCCTTCCAAATTTTATAAGAAATTTCATGTCAAACTGGCCCCGCTTCTTTTGTCTGTATTTGAGGAATCTTTAGATCAAGGTATATTGCCCCTAACACTGAGACAAGCATCTATAACTCTATTGCCTAAAGATGGGAAGGACCCAACATTATGTAACTCATACAGACCTATTAGCCTCCTCAATGTTGATGTTAAGATTTTAGCCAAGATTTTGGCCTCTCGTTTAGAGGTAGTACTTCCTAGTATTATCTCAGAGGAACAAACTGGATTCATTAAAGGACGGTATTCATTCTCTAACATTCGTACTCTTTTTAATATTTTATACTCAAGACAAAATAGTGTTTCCTCTGAGGTGATCATTTCGTTAGATGCCGAAAAGGCATTTGATAGGATAGAGTGGGTTTATCTGTTTAGAGCTCTGAAGGAGTTTGGTTTTGGTGAGGGATTGATATCATGGATACGTTTACTATATGTTGACCCACAAGCTTCAGTTTCTACTAATAGTGTTAATTCTGAGTATTTTACCTTATCACGGGGTACACGCCAGGGATGCCCCCTATCTCCACTACTTTTTGCCATAGCCATTGAGCCCCTTTCAATAATGCTTAGAACACTTCCTATTTTTCAAGGTATAATCCGCAAGGGAATCGAACATAAATTAGCCTTATACGCTGACGACTTATTACTCTACGTTACCGATCCAATTGCATCTATTCCTGAGATAATACATCTATTAGATGATTTTGGGAAATTTTCTGGATATAAACTAAACCTGCAGAAGAGTGAATGTTTACCCATAAATCAGTCTGGACAAAAATTAAAACAGAATGACTTACCTTTCCACTTGGAGAGTTCTAAATTCAAGTATCTTGGTGTAAATGTTACCCTTTCTTATTCTGCCTTAAAAGCAGCAAATTTTGCGCCGTTAGTTTCATACATGAAGTCAGCTTTTTTAAGATGGGCGGCTCTTCCATTATCTCCATTAGGTAGGATAAACGCTGTAAAAATGAATATTCTCCCCAAATTTCTTTACCTCTTTCAAGCTATTCCTTTGTTTCTACCCAAATCTTTCTTCAAGAATATAGATAAATTAATCTCCTCTTTTATATGGGCAGGTAAATCTCATAGAGTTTCCAAAATTTAGCTTCAAAAAAATCGACTAAGTGGAGGGCTTTCCCTGCCCAATTTTATGTATTATTATTGGGCAGCAAATATTCAGAAGTTGGTGTTCTGGGTACAGGACTCCTCTTTACCATGGTGCAACTTAGAAGCTAAGTCTTGTATTTCATCATCTCTACCTGCTATGGTGTTCTCTTCTCTCCCCATGTCCCCTTCACATTACACGGACAATCCAATAGTATGCTCTTCTCTTAAAATATTCTTTCAATTTCGACGTCATTTCAAATTTACCTCAGCATCAACCATGGCTCCAATACATAAAAATCATCTCTTTCTTCCCCCCTTCTCAGATTCTGTATTCTCTCTCTGGGAAAAGAAAGGTCTGAAATGCTTTGAAGATCTTTTCATTAATAATGTGTTTGCAAGTTTTTCAGAATTATCGTTATCATTTAATCTACCTTCCTCTCACCTATTTCGATACTTTCAAATTAGGCACTGTGCCTCCTCTCTGTTCTCTGGGTTTCCCTCCCTGCCTACAAAGTCCCCATGGGAGGAGGCATTTAAATTGAATCTTCATATGGGTGGGATTATCTCTAAAATATATGCAATTATCTTGTCAAAGGATAATTCTCACAACATTAAAATAATCAGGGCTTGGGAAGAGGAACTTGACCTCGAGTTTGAGGATGACTACTGGAGTAGAGTATTAGACAATGTACGTACCACCACCACATGTGCTAGACTTAGCTTTATACAATTTAAAACGATTCACAGAGCTCATCTTTCGAAGGCAAAACTTTCTAAAATATATCCCAATGTTTCAGGCTTGTGTGATAAATGTAAACTTTCACCATGTAACCTTAGTCATATGTTTGCATTTTGTTCCAAGTTGCAAAACTTTTGGAATTCCTTCTTTAAAATACTTTCTGATGTCCTAGGGGTCGAATTAATTGTTTGCCCTTTGATTGCAATCTTTGGTGTTCCTTCTCGGTGTCAGCCGTTAAGCCGGAGACAGGCTGACGTCATAGCTTTTGCATCTCAAATTTTTTTTTTTTTTTTTTTTTTTTTAATTATATATACACAGTCATCAGCTCTCCATAACAACCTTTGTTATAAAAACATAACACTCAATCCATGAATAACAAAAATCATTTTCACATTTCATCGTTTTCACATTCTGGCAGAATCAACATAAGGTCCTTTAAAACTCGATAGACTTGAAGTGTATAAACATCATAAAATTCTTTCAATCTGTTTTCACATTTAAAATAATCATAAAGTGTTTTAATGTACCATTCTGTTTTTCTTTTAAACACAGTCCACAGATCTAGAACCACTTTTTCTTTCTTAGCCACATTTCTTCTTTCCCATATAGCACTTTTCATTAAACTTATCCATAGATTTATAAACTTTTTGTTTTTTCCCTTCTTATCCCAACCAAACATCATCACTCTGTCCCATTCCATTTCTTTTTCGTCCCACTCCTCGGTCAAATCTTTAACCACTTCTTTGCATTTCATTAAAAATCCTTCCAATTCTTTACAGTATAAAAACATATGTAAGATCCATTCAATTTCTTTTTGACACACTTTACAAACAGCACTTTGTTCTCTTCCAATCTTATTTAAAACAGAATCAGTAAAAATCACTTTGAGTCTTATAAAATAGTCTAAGCATTCCAACTTTATCTCCACACATTTCCCTCTCATGTTTCTCCATATACTTTCTTCTTTTAAATCTTTAAATTTTCCTTCCCAGTACTTATTTACAATCGGTTCTTTAAAAACATCATCTCTAAAAACAGCATATAAAACCTTAATAGTACAATCTTTAAAAGCACGCAGATTTTCCCCCACTCTTACAGAAATATTTTTGTCTTTTGAGTCTACTTTCACACTATTAATTTGTTTAATCCATTCTTTGGGTATTGCATTCTTTATATCTTCATATTTATTTTCTAATTCCTGTGCATTGTATTCTTCCTTTGCTTCCTCCATCGTGTCCACAATGTATTGCGTACTTAAAAAACCTTCTTTAAATTCGTATAAAACATCTCTTACTTTTGTGATTCCCACTTCCATCCATTTCTTAAAAAACAGTTCTTTCCCTTGCTTTAAAACATTTTTATTTAAAAACAAAGGTTGGTTTAAAATGGCCTCTCTCCCACATGGCTCGTACTCAATTTTCGATAAAAACTTTCCCCATGCGCTAAAAATTTCTCTGTAAAAATTAGGTAGTCCCTCCGTCATCCACAATTTAGTTTTCATCCACAGTACATCATCGCCCATTTTAAAATCCCCACATTTGTTTAAAAAATATTCCATTGTTTTCCTCCATTCTGTTTTATTCATTTCACTTAAGTATTTCTTTACAACTTTCACTCTCAAGGCATTTTTCCGCTGCTCCACGTCCATTAAACTCAAACCTCCCTTTTCCACCTCTCCTAAAATCGTATTGTATGCGATTCTTGCTGGTTTTCCGTCCCATAAAAAATTCATAATACATTTCTTCAGTCTCTTTTCAATCCACACCGGCATATCAGTAACATAAAACATACCATAATTTAGAAACCATTAAAACATTCAATATTATGACCTTTCCCTTCAAGTTTAGCCTTCTCATTTTCCAAAAGTTTAACCTCCGCTCTATCTCCATTATCAGCTGTTCCCACATTTCGTCTCGTGTTTTCCTTTCATTTTTCCCCATTAGAATTCCTAAAATCTTCATTTCCTCCACTTCTTTAAAATCGAAACAATCCGTTAAAACCATAGCTTTGCCAAATCTCATATACACAGTCTTATCCTCATTTACTTTGCTTCCCGACCCTCTGCAGTATTCATTCACAGCCTTCATAACCTCTTTGACGCTTTCCTTCGTTTTAACTATAATTGTCGTGTCATCAGCATATTGAAAGACTTTCCCCTCTACCTCTTTATTTTCAATTTCTATTCCTTTTATTTCGTTCTTCTGTTTTATTAGTAATCCCAGCGGTTCCGCCACGAGCGAATACAATAGAGCCGAAAGCGGACACCCTTGTCTAATCGATCTTGTAATTTTAAAACAATCTGTTAAAAAACCATTACATTTAATCTTTGTTAACGCACCTTTATATAAAATCATAATCCATTTCGTAAAAATCTCTCCAAATCCAAATTCCCGTAAAACATCAAATAAATACTCATGCTCAACCCGATCAAAAGCCTTTTCAAAATCCACACTGATTATATATCCCTCTTCTTTCTTTTCTTTCATGTACCATATCATATCTCTTATGCTCATTGTTATATCCGCGATGTCTCTTCCTTTTACTCCGTATGCCTGGTTTGTCGTAATTATACTCGGTATTACTTCTTTTAATCTGTTTGCTAAAACCTTTGCTAAAATTTTAAGATCCGTGTTGAGCATCGTAATAGGTCTAAAATTTTTTAAATCTTCCTTTTCTCCTTTTCTTTTATATATCAATTTCATTAGTCCCATCCCTGTTCTTTCATTAATTTCCCCTTTTTCAAAAATCTCTTTAAAAACCTTGTTTAAAATACTTGTTAGAACTCCCTTAAAACATACATAAAATTCAGCTCCCAATCCATCTATTCCTGGACTTTTTCTTTTATTCAGTTCTCCTATTGCTCTATCGATCTCTTCTTCTCTGATTTCTTGTTCACACTCTTCTTTATCTTTTTCATTTACTTTCGTTTTTATCAGCTTTAACAGTTTCTCTTTTTCCTCTTTTTCTACTCCCCTTGCCCTAAACAAGTCCTCATAAAAATACCTTATTTCCTCTAAAATCTTATCATTCGCTTCTACAATTTCTCCATTTTTCCCCCTTATTTCTTTTATTGTTTCAGCTTTTCCTCTCCTTTTTTCCAAATCGAAAAAAAACTTTGTGCATTTTTCTCCCTCATATTTTGCTTTGCTTCTAAGCATCGCTCCTTCATACTTCTTTTCTTCTATTTCCTTCAGTTTCCCTTCTATTTCTTTTATCTTTTCTATATCTTTGTTATCCTTTTTCAATTCCGTTTCCATGCTCTCTTTTATTTCTCTTTCTTTGAGCCTTTTAGATTTCTGTATTAAACTACAATATTTTATAGAATATTTTTTAATTAAAAATTTTACGTTTTCCCACCATATTCTTTTATCCTCTTCATACATTTCGTTTTCCATTTCCTTCTCTATGATTTCTTTAACTTTTAACACATAACCTTCATCTTTTAAAACCTGTGTATTTAAGATCCAAATTCCCGGCCCTCGTTGCGTTTTACCCCCGCCCAAGCTAAAAAATAAAAACTTATGATCGCTAAAACTGGTTTCCTCGTACTCAATCTTTTCGATAAAATTCTCCATTCTTCTTTTGCATAAAATATAGTCGATTCTAGTTTGGCATACAAAATTCCCTACTATTTGTCTCCTTGAAAATTCCTTTTTCCTTTCATTTCTTTCTCTCCAAACATCTATTATATTATTTTCTTCCATTAGTGTTTTTAATTAATTCCTCCCAATATCTCTTTTAAAAACCATTCCTTCTGCCATATCTTGTTTATTAAAAACAGTATTAAAATCCCCCATCATTATTATTTCCTCGTACTTGTTCACAATATTTCTTAAAACACTAAAAAATGCTTTTTTTTCTGTACCTTCTCCCGGTGCATGTATATTTACTAAAAACCAAGATTTCCCTTCATATTTCGTCTCTATCGCTAAACATTTACCTATTCGATCCTTATACACAATTTTACTTTCTTTAAACACATCATCCTTCATTAAAAAAGCAACACCTCTCCCAAATCTCCCATCTCCATTGTTATATAAAATTCCTCCATCCCAACTCTTCTTAATATCAAACATTACATTTTCATTCCAGTTTGTTTCTTGTAAGGCAATAATATCTTGAAATTTACATTTTTCTTGTACTCTCGCAAGTTTGCCCATGTTCATCAATCCTCTTGCATTAAAACTAACACAATTTAAAACCATTAAAAGAAAAAAGAAAAATGAATAAATCAAATCACTTAAAAGACCCATGTCATTAGTTCATTTCGCTCAAGTCTTTTAAAAGTTCAAATCTGTTCTTCCACAATTCTTTATTGACAGGTCTTTTGTTAGTTCCATCTAAATTTGGCTTTACCTTAATTTGACGTCTTCTTTTACATAAATTCGATGTTCCTTCTGCTTTTTCTTCTCCTTCACTGTTTAAATCCACTTTTTCCTCCACAGTGTTACCCAGTCCAACAAATAAATCCAATGATCCTTCATCCTCTCCCGTTTGCTTTGATTTTTCTTTAGTCTCTTTATTCCTGTTGTCATTTAACTGTTCCTCGCTTACGAGTTCCTCCACTGTGCTCTCTGTAGTCTCATCGGTAATGCCATTTCTCTCTACTTCTGCCATCTGTTGTTTCTCTGTCGTTGTCTGCTCTTCATCTCCTTTATCACTTATCACCCGCTCTTCTCTCAGATCTGTCGTACCATTGTCTTTCTCCGCCTTGTTGTCTCGTTCATGCACCTGCATGCTCACTTGAGTCTCGTCCTGCTCAAACCAACACTCACATTTGTTTAGCATTTTTTTGCAATCCGGGCATCTAACCGCCATACAATCCCTCGCAAAATGTCCTCTCTCCTCGCACTTAAAACACCTGAAATCGGGGCAGTCTTTCATGACATGCTCAGGGCTCATGCACAGCCGACAGGTTTTAACCTGATGGCTGTGCATCACCCTAAAATATTGCAACCCCTCAGCCGTATCTAGCCTAGTGCTATACGGGAGAGAGGCAACCGCTTTAGGGAAACGAGATTTCACGAATCTTGTACCATCTTCGATGGTCGTGCCCGGATACACGCGTCTCTTAATGTCCGAAATTGGGGTAGCTCCCCACCCTTTTAATTTATCCAGAATATCACGATCGTCTATGTAAACAGGCAGGTGCATGAACGAGACAACGTAATCTCTATTTTGCAGTCTTTTAACCTCACAAATAGTTTCCTTTATCTGTAATCCATCCACCAACAAATCAACATCTTCCACGTTTTCTACAGTCACCTCATACTCTTTGTTTTGTTTTGGTCTTACCGCCAGAATTTTCCCTTTGCCAATTTTTTCCGTCACCGCTTTTATAATGTCCTCCGCCCTGGCATTCACGTTTGAAATATCCACACTTACAGTTGCTTCTTTCAAGTAATCCTTCTTTGTTTTGTTGCTCCTTTGTTCAATATCCATTATGTTCCCATCTCGTTGTCTTATTTCAGTTCCATTTTCGTTCCCCATTCGTGTTCCTCGAGCCGTATCCATGTCCAATGCCGTGTGTCCGTCCGCCATTACTCAAGTGCACTAAACAAAAAAACAAAAAACCCGTTCCCCCCAAACAGCATATGCTGTTGGGAGGAATAAACTACAAAAAATAAACGAAAAAATTTTAGAAATGACACTTATAACACCAAACAAAACGAAAATAAACACAAAAAAGAGGAGAGCCTATCTCTCCCAACTGCTGCCAAACACTTCCTGTTTCTCGCTTGCTCCCTCTAGCGCACCCAGGGTGGTATGGCCGTAAGCGAGGGTTGCTGCCAAGAGTGGGCTTTTTAAAGATCAGCCACCATCTCAGCCATCATAAAGGCCAGTGTATTAGATCAGAAGTGAAGAAAACCCAAAAGCTTACAGCACCTGGTATTCCCAGGCGGTCTCCCATCCAAGTACTAACCAGGCCCGACCCTGCTTAGCTTCCGAGATCAGACGAGATCGGGCGCAAATTTATAAACTTTTTGTTTCGGCATTTCTTTTCCCAACCAAACATCACCACTCTGTTCCATTCCATTAGATTTTCATCCCACTCCACAGTTAAGTCTTTGATTACACATTTGCATTTCCTTAAAAAACTCTCCAATTCTTTACAGTATAAAAATATATGCAAAATCCCTTCCTCCTTTTCTTGACACACTTTACACATAGCATTTTGTTCTAGCCCAATTTTATTTAAAATGAAATCAGTAAAAACAACTTTATGTCTTATAAAATACTCCAAACATTCTAATTTTGTTTCCACACATCTTCCCCTCAAATTTCTCCATATGCACTCTTCTTTCAAGTCTTTGAATTTTTCCACCCAGTACTTATTTACAATCGGCTCTTTAAAAACCCCGTCTCTAAACACACAATAAATTTTTTTAACAGTACATTCTTTAAAATCACACAAATATTCCCCCAGTTTCACATAAATGTTTCTCTCTTTTGGCTCTTCTTCCATGCACTCTATTCTTTTAATCCACTCTTTTGGTATTGCATTCTTGATGGCTTCGTATTTGTTTGTTATTTCTTGTTCACTGTATTCTTCTTTTGCCATTTCCATGGCATCTACGATATATTGTGTCGGTAAAAACCCCTCTTTAAACTCATACAAAACATCTCTCACTCTCGTTATCCCCACTTCCATCCATTTTTTAAAAAACATTTCTTTCCCTTGTTTCAAAATTTTGTTATTTAAGAACAGAGGTTGATTTAAAATGTTTTCTCTTCCATGTGGCTCACACTCGATTTTCGTTAAAAATTTTCCCCAGGCACTAAAGATTTCTCTATAAAAACCAGGTAATCCTTCTGTCATCCAAATTTTTGTTTTCATCCATAGAATTCCATCCCCCATGTTAAAATCCCCACATTTGTTTAAAAAGAATTCCATTGTTTTTTTCCACTCAGTTTTGTTGTCTTGTTGCAGGTATTTCTTAACTATTTTCACTCTCAGAGCATTTTTTCGCTGTTCCACATCCATTAGCCCTAAGCCCCCCTTCTCTACCGCCCCTAAAATCGTGTTATGTGCAATCCTAGCTGGTTTTCCCTCCCATAAAAAATCAAGAAAACATTTCTTCAACCTCTGTTCTGCCCATAACGGCATTTCAGAGACATATAAAACATACCAAAGTTTAGAAACCATTAAAACATTCAATATTAAAACCTTCCCCTTCAAGTTTAAATTTCTCAGTTTCCAAAAATTTAACCTTCTCTCTATATCTGTTATTAGTTGCTCCCACATTTCATCTCTCACTTTCCTCTCATTCCTCCCCATTAATACTCCTAGAATCCTCATTTCTTCTACTTCTTTAAAATTGAAACAATCCATTAAATCCATAGCTTTTCCAAATCTCATATATACCGTTTTATCTTCATTTATTTTACTTCCAGACCCACTACAATAATCTTTTACAACCTTCATAACTTCTTTAACGCTCTTCTTTTCCTTGACAACTATCGTTGTATCATCAGCATACTGAAAAACTTTCCCCTCAGCTTTATTTCCCTCAAATTCTATCCCTCTTATTCCTTCGTTTTGTTTTATAGCCAGTCCCAAAGGTTCCGAAACAAGCGAATACAATAACGCTGAGAGCGGACATCCCTGTCTTATTGACCGTGTTATTTTAAAACAATCTGTTAAAAAACCGTTACATTTAATCTTAGTTAGTGCACCCTTATATAAAATCTTAATCCATTTAATAAAATTCTCCCCAAAACCAAAACTCCTTAAAACCTCAAATAAATACCCGTGCTCAACCCTATCAAAAGCTTTCTCGAAATCCAGACTAATTATATATCCCTCTTCATTTTTTTCTTTCATGTACCATATAGTGTCCCTTATACCCATCGTTATATCGGCTATATCTCTCCCTTTTACCCCATATGCTTGATTTGTTGTTATTATACTTGGTATTACTTCTTTTAGCCTGTTTGCTAAAACCTTAGCTAAAATCTTAAAATCTGTATTCAACATTGTGATTGGCCTGTAATTTTTTAAATCTACTTTTTCTCCCTTCCTTTTATATATCAGTTTCATTAATCCCATCCTTGTTCTTTCATTCATTTCTTCCTTTTCAAAAATTTCTTTAAAAACCTCATTTAAAATCTTTGTTAAAGAATCTTTAAAACAAACATAAAATTCAGTTCCCAAACCATCTATTCCTGGACTTTTCTTTTTATTGAGTTGATTTATTGCTCTTTCAATCTCTTCTTCTCTAATTTCTTGGTCACATTCTTTTTTATCTTCCTCACTTACTTTTGCCTTTATCTGATTCAACAGTTCCTTTTTTTCCTCCTCTTTCACCCCCCTTGCACTAAACAGATCCTGATAAAAATTCCTTATTTCTTCTAATATCTTTTTATTCCCTTCTATAATTTCTCCATTTTTCCCTCTTATTTCTTTTATCACTTTAGCTTTCCCTCTCCTCTTTTCCAGATCGAAAAAGAACTTTGTACATTTTTCTCCCTCCACCACATATTTTGCTTTGCTTCTTAGTCTCGCCCCCTCATATTGTTTTTCTTCTGTTTCTTTCAGTTTTCCCTCTATTTCCTTTATCTTTTGTATGTCTTTATTTTCTTTATTCAGCTCCATTTCTAAACTTTCTCTTATTTTGTTTTCTTCGTATCTTTTGCATTTCTGTATTAGACTACAATATTTGATCGAAAATTTTTTGATCAAAAATTTTACGTTCTCCCACCATAAACTCTTATTCTCTTCATACATTCCATTTTTCTTTTCTTTTTCTATAATTTCTTTAACCTTTGAAATATAATCTTCATTCTTTAAAATCTTTGTATTTAAAATCCATACTCCTGGCCCTCTTTGCATTTTACTCCAGTCCAACTTAAAAGATAAAAAACTGTGATCGCTAAAGCTGGTATCTTCATATTTAATATTTTCTATGAAATTCTCCACATTTCTCGTACATAAAACAAAGTCAATTCTAGTTTGGCAAACAAAATTCCCCACTATTTGTCTTCTTGAAAATTCTTTTTTCTTTTCATTTCTTTCTCTCCACACATCTATCATATTATTTTCATCCATTAATGCTTTTAATTCTTTTCTTCCCGTATCGGTTTTGAAAACCATTCCTTCAGCCATATCTTGTTTACTAAAAACTGTATTAAAATCTCCCATCATTATTATTTCTTTATACTTCTTTACAATGTTTCTTAAAACATTAAAAAACTCTTTCTTTTCCTTCTCCTCCACTGGTGCATGTACATTTACTAAAATCAAATCTCTTCCTTCATATTTGGTCTCAACTACCATACATTTCCCCATCTTGTCCTTATACAAAATTTTACTCACTTTAAAAACATCATCCTTCATTAAAAAAGCCACACCTCTTCCAAATCTCCCATCTCCATTATTATATAAAATACTTCCATCCCACCTCTTTTTATAATCATTCATCACATTTTCTCTCCAGTTTGTTTCTTGTAGTGCAATAATGTCTTCCCTTTGACATTTTTCTTTCACTTTTTTCAAATTTCCTCATGTCCATCAGACCCCTTGCATTAAAAGTAACACAACTTAAAACCATTAAAAGAAAGGAAAATAGATACTTAAAAATCATTATTCTACATTTTCTCCCTCCAGGCCCCTTAACACATCAAATTTATTAGTCATAATCTTTTTTCTTGCACTTTCCAAATTTGGTTTTACCTTCAAAGCTCTTCTTCTTATTTGTCCTTTCCCCCCTCTGTCTTTAACCATGTTGTCCATCGTTGTTTTTTCTTCACTGTCTGTTTCTTTATTTTGATCTATCCCTCCTTGTCCATCTCTCTCCACATCACCCCGAAGAGTATTAAAACTGTCCGATATCTCCATTTCTGTCCATTGAGTGTCCTGCTCCATTGTTTGTTCATTTTTATTAATGTTGTCCTTTTCTCTTGCCCCTTCCTCTCTGTTGCTCGTTCCCCCTTCAATTTCTTTTTGTTGTTGTCCTTCTTCCTCTTGTTCTTCATCATTTTGTCCTTCCTCCTCATTGTTTCCTTCCTGCACCTGTCCGTCCACCTGTTCTTCCTTTCCTCCTTCCTGTTCCTCCATCCAGCATTCACATTTATTTAAAACTTCCTGACACCCCGGGCACCTGACAGCATTGCAATCTCGTGCATAATGTCCCCTCTCCTCACATTTGTAGCACACAAACTTTGGGCATTCTTTTAGCAGGTGATCCGGGCTCATGCACAGCCTACAGGTCTTCATCTGATGACTGTGCATCACCCGGAAATACTGCAGCCCTTCGGCTGTTTCTAGCCTCGTGCTGTATGGCAGCGATGCCACTTCCTTGGGGAACCTCACCTTTAGGAACCTTGTTCCGTCTTCAATGTCAGTGCCCGGGTATCGTCTTCTTCTAACTTTTGTCATGGGATCAACTCCCCATCCCTCCAATTTTCTTAAAATTTGTTTGTCATCCAGGTAGACGGGCAGGTGCATGAAGGAAACCACATAGTCTCTGTTTTGTAGATTTTTAACTCCACAGTCCACTCCTTTTATTCTTAGTCCATCAATTAGTTTGTCACACGTTTCTTCTTCTTCCATTGTTAGCTCGTATTCTTTCCCTTGTCTTGGTCTTAGCGCTAAAATTTTGCCATGTCCACATTTTTCTGTTACAGCTTTAATAATGTCCTCCACTCTCACCTCAATCACATTCTCTACATTTATAATCACTGTTGCTTCTTTTAAATATTTTCTTTCAACAGACTTTTCAGTTATTTCTGGGTTTTCTCCATTTCTAACTCGTATTGGTTTTTCCAATCCATTGTCGTTTGCCATGCGTGTTCCTCCTGCCGTTCCAGTGTCGTTTGCCATGCGTGTTCCTCCTGCCGTTCCAGTGTCGTTTGCCATGCGTGTTCCTCCTGCCGTTCCAGTGTCGTTTGCCATGCGTGTTCCTCCTGCCGTTCCAGTGTCGTTTGCCTTGCTTGTTCCTCCTGCCGTTCCAGTGTCGTTTGCCTTACGTGTTCCTCGTGCCAGTCCAGTGTCATTTGCCATTAATCCGTCCATTGAAAAAAAAAGATTGAAACCACCCTCCAGCTAGCAAAAGCTGCTGTTGGGTGGTTTTATAACTTTAAAAAGACACAAAAAAAACTAACTTAAAGTAAAGAAACGCACTAAAACAAACACAAAAAAATAAACACAAAATAGAGGAGAGCCTTCCTCTCCAAAAAACTTTAGCCACACACTTCCTTCAAGCTCTCTAGCGCCCCCAGGGTGGTATGGCCGTAAGCGAGGGCTGCTGCCAAGAGTGGGCTTTTTAAAGATCAGCCACCATAAAGTATTAGATCAGTAGTGAAGAAACTCCAAAAGCTTACAGCACCTGGTATTCCCAGGCGGTCTCCCATCCAAGTACTAACCAGGCCCGACCCTGCTTAGCTTCCGAGATCAGACAAGATCAGGCGCACCCAGGGTGGTATGGCCGTAAGCGAGGACTGCTGCCAAGAGTGGGCTTTTTAAAGATCAGCCACCATAAAGTATTAGATCAGTAGTGAAGAAACCCCAAAAGCTTACAGCACCTGGTATTCCCAGGCGGTCTCCCATCCAAGTACTAACCAGGCCCGACCCTGCTTAGCTTCCGAGATCAGACGAGATCGGGCGCACCCAGGGTGGTATGGCCGTAAGCGAGGGTTGCTGCCAAGAGTAGGCTTTTTAAAGATCAGCCACCATCTCAGCCATCATAAAGGCCAGTGTATTAGATCAGAAGTGAAGAAAACCCAAAAGCTTACAGCACCTGGTATTCCCAGGCGGTCTCCCATCCAAGTACTAACCAGGCCCGACCCTGCTTAGCTTCCGAGATCAGACGAGATCGGGCGCACCCAGGGTGGTATGGCCGCAAGCGAGGGTTGCTGCCAAGAGTGGGCTTTTTAAAGATCAGCCACCATCTCAGCCATCATAAAGGCCAGTGTATTAGATCAGAAGTGAAGAAAACCCAAAAGCTTACAGCATCTGGTATTCCCAGGCGGTCTCCCATCCAAGTACTAACCAGGCCCGACCCTGCTTAGCTTCCGAGATCAGACGAGATCGGGCGCACCCAGGGTAGTATGGCCGTAAGCGAGGGTTGCTGCCAAGAGTGGGCTTTTTAAAGATCAGCCACCATCTCAGCCATCATAAAGGCCAGTGTATTAGATCAGAAGTGAAGAAAACCCAAAAGCTTACAGCACCTGGTATTCGCAGGCGGTCTCCCATCCAAGTACTAACCAGGCCCAACCCTGCTTAACTTCCAAGATCAGACGAGATCGGGCGCACCCAGGGTGGTATGGTTGTAAGCGAGGGTTGCTGCCAAGAGTGGGCTTTTTAAAGATCAGCCACCATCTCAGCCATCATAAAGGCCAGTGTATTAGATCAGAAGTGAAGAAAACCCAAAAGCTTACAGCACCTGGTATTCCCAGGCGGTCTCCCATCCAAGTACTAACCAGGCCCGACCCTAATTAGCTTCCGAGATCAGACGAGATCGGGCGCACCCAGGGTGGTATGGTTGTAAGCGAGGGTTGCTGCCAAGAGTGGGCTTTTTAAAGATCAGCCACCATCTCAGCCATCATAAAGGCCAGTGTATTAGATCAGAAGTGAAGAAAACCCAAAAGCTTACAGCACCTGGTATTCCCAGGCGGTCTCCCATCCAAGTACTAACCAGGCCCAACCCTGCTTAGCTTCCGAGATCAGACGAGATCGGGCGCACCCAGGGTGGTATGGTTGTAAGCGAGGGTTGCTGCCAAGAGTGGGCTTTTTAAAGATCAGCCTCCATCTCAGCCATCATAAAGGCCAGTGTATTAGATCAGAAGTGAAGAAAACCCAAAAGCTTACAGCACCTGGTATTCCCAGGCGGTCTCCCATCCAAGTACTAACCAGGCCCGACCCTGCTTAGCTTCCGAGATCAGACGAGATCGGGCGCACCCAGGGTGGTATGGCCGTAAGCGAGGGTTGCTGCCAAGAGTGGGCTTTTTAAAGATCAGCCACCATCTCAGCCATCATAAAGGCCAGTGTATTAGATCAGAAGTGAAGAAAACCCAAAAGCTTACAGCACCTGGTATTCCCAGGCGGTCTCCCATCCAAGTACTAACCAGGCCCGACCCTGCTTAGCTTCCGAGATCAGACGAGATCGGGCGCACCCAGTGTGGTATGGCCGTAAGCGAGGGTTGCTGCCAAGAGTGGGCTTTTTAAAGATCAGCCACCATCTCAGCCATCATAACGGCCAGTGTATTAGATCAGAAGTGAAGAAAACCCAAAAGCTTACAGCACCTGGTATTCCCAGGCGGTCTCCCATCCAAGTACTAACCAGGCCCGACCCTGCTTAGCTTCCGAGATCAGACGAGATCGGGCGCACCCAGGGTGGTATGGCCGTAAGCGAGGGTTGCTGCCAAGAGTGGGCTTTTTAAAGATCAGCCACCATCTCAGCCATCATAAAGGCCAGTGTATTAGATCAGAAGTGAAGAAAACCCAAAAGCTTACAGCACCTGGTATTCCCAGGCGGTCTCCCATCCAAGTACTAACCAGGCCCGACCCTGCTTAGCTTCCGAGATCAGACAAGATCGGACGCACCCAGGGTGGTATGGCCGTAAGCTAGGGTTGCTGCCAAGAGTGGGCTTTTTAAAGATCAGCCACCATCTCAGCCATCATAAAGGCCAGTGTATTAGATCAGAAGTGAAGAAAACCCAAAAGCTTACAGCACCTGGTATTCCCAGGCGGTCTCCCA
>NC_136731.1:9319320-9321820 GCF_936440315.1 Barbus barbus
CATTCTCTGATACATTTCCTCTTTCTTAAGGATCTCTTCATATACTTCTTTTAAAATACCAGTTAAAAAATCCTTAAATGTTTTGTAGAATTCGTTCCCTAAACCATCAATGCCTGGGCTTTTCCCTTTATTCAGTTCACTTATCGCTCTTTTTATTTCTTCCTCTCTTATCTCTTGCTCACACTCTTTTTTATCCTCCTCCCCTAATTTTGTTTTTATTTGCATCAGTAATTTCTGTTTTTCTTCATCATTTATTCCCTCTGCTTTAAATAGCTTTTCATAATATTCCTTTACTGCTTTTAAAATCTCCTCATTTGTTTCCACCATGTCTCCATTTTCCCTTTTTAATACTTTGATTGTTTGCGCCATGCCCCTTCTTCTTTCTAAGTCAAAGAAAAACTTTGTACATTTCTCTCCTTCCACTGTGTACTTTGCTTTGCTTCTTAATCTCGCCCCATTGTATTTATTTTCTTCTATTTCTTTAAGTTTTCCTTCTATTTCTTTTATTTTCTGTATGCTTTTTTCCGCCTTATCCAGGTCCTCATTTAAGTTTTGTCTTAGCTCTCTTTCCTTATATTTTTTACATTTGTTAATTAACTTGCAATACCTTATTGTAAACCTTTTTACCATATATTTCACATTCTCCCACCATATTCGCTTATCCTCATTATACATTTCATTTCCTTTTTCCTTTTCAATGATCTCCTTTATACTTAAAACATAAGCTTCATTCTTTAAAACCTCTGTATTTAAAACCCATACTCCCGGCCCTCTTTGCACTTTACTCCAGTCCACTTTAAAAAATAAAAACTTGTGATCGCTAAAACTGGTTTCCTCATACTTAATCTTTTCTATACAATTCTCCACATTTCTTGTACATAAAATAAAGTCAATTCTAGTTTCGCAGACAAACCGGCCCACTATTTGCCTCCTTGAAAATTCTTTTTTCTTTTCATTTCTTTCTCTCCACACATCGATCATATTATTTTCTTCCATTAATACTTTTAATTCTTTTTTCCCCGTGTCAGTTTTAAAAACCATTCCTTCTGCCATGTCTTGTTTACTAAAAACTGTGTTAAAATCACCCATCATTATTATTTCCTTGTACTTGTTTACGATATTCCTTAAAACATTAAAAAATTCTTTCTTTTCTTTCTCCTCTGTTGGCGCATGTACATTCACTAAAATCAGTTCACATCCTTCATAATTTACTTCCACCACCATACATTTCCCCATCTTATCTTTATACACGACTTTGCTTGCATTAAAAACATCTTTTCTCATTAAAATCGCCACTCCTCTTCCAAGCCTTCCGTCCCCATTGTTATATAAAATATCCCCTTCCCATTTCTTTTTATAGTTCATCATCACACTTTCTTTCCAATTTGTTTCTTGCAAAGCAATAACATCTTCTCCTGTAAATTTTTCTTTCACTCTTTCAAATTTGCCCATGTCCATCAGTCCCCTTGCATTAAAAGTAACACAACTTAAAACCATTAAAAAAAAGAAAAATAAATACCTAAAAAACATTATTCTCCATCTTCTCCCTCCAGCCCTCTTAACACTTCATATCTGTTTACACTTTTGACTCTGTCTCTTGTCATTCTTTTTTTCCTTACATTTTCCACATTTGGTTTTACCTTTAATGATCTCCTTCTTCTTTGTCCTCTCCCCCCTCTATCTTTTTCCATGTTGTCCGTTCTTGTTTCTCCTTCGCTGGCCATTTCTTTGTTTTGATCTTTCATTCCTTGTTCATCTCTCTCCACGTCATCCTGAAAACTTTTACAACTCCCTGATGTTTCCATTTCTGTCCCTTGAGTGTCCTGTTCTGTTGTCTGTTCCTTACCCTTATCATTCTCTTTTTCTCCTTCTCCTTCCTCTCGGTTGCTCGTTCCTTCTTCTATTTCCTTTTGTTGTAATCCTTCTTCCTCTTGTCCTTCATACAATTCTCCTTCCTCTTTGCTGTTTCCTTCATGCACCTGTCCGTCCACCCAATGTTCCATACCTCCTTCCTCTTCCTGCATCCAACACTCACACTTATTTAAAATTTGTTGACACTCCGGGCATCTGACCGCATTGCAATCTCTTGCAAAATGTCCCCTTTCCTCGCACTTGTAGCACTTGAACTCAGGGCATTCTTTAAGCAGATGTTCCGGGCTCATGCACAGCCTACAGGTCTTCACCTGGTGGCTGTGCATCACCCTAAAGTACTGCGGCCCTTCTGCCGTTTCCAGCTTAGTGCTGTAGGGCAATGATGCCACCTCCCTGGGGAACCTTACTTTTAGGAACCTCGTTCCATCTTCGATGTCAGTACCTGGGTAGCATCTTCTTTTAATTTTTGATATGGGATTAACACCCCATCCCTCCAATTTTCTAAGAATTTCTTTATCATCAAGGTAGACGGGCAGGTGCATGAAGGAAACAACGTAATCTCTATTTTGCAGTTTTTTTATCTCACAGTACACTCCTTTTATTAACAGTCCATCTGTCAATTCCTCAC